>NW_019640847.1:34902-64353 GCF_000599845.2 Trichogramma pretiosum | reverse complement strand
CCAATATGACCAATGCCGAGGACGTCCTTGAACTTTGGCGGGGAGGAGTTATATGAACACCAGTTCACCAACCTGCCTGGCTGTCGTTGACCTGCAAAGATTAATACACATTAATAACTGCAAGCGCGACTGCAAGTGCGAATGCGAGTGCGAAGAACAATGGACCAGCAACTCAAAACATCGAAGCTGTCGAAGCCAAAACATCTTAGCTACCGAGGGGACTCACCCATTGTTCGTCACCTCTCCTACCTGTTCGATCGTCACCTCTACCACTGTACTTACGCATATTACGATTATTGAGCGAGCTCGGTATCGACCGGCTGGCAGTCTCTGTCGGGATCTTGGCCTGTAACGATATCGTGATTTAATAAAGTGCAACTCCTTGTTCTATAATAAAGAAGAATATAAGTTCGTACCTTTGTCAAAATCCTATCATCTCACTTAACTCGCGCGCCGCATCGGAATGGCATTGCATTGACATTGTTATAATACGTGTGTTATGCCGATGCGGCGCGTATATCTGCGTACGGGCGATAAATAACACCTTTGGGCAAAAAAGCAGCCGGGACCTGGTCACGCTCGCACGATTCGCGCGGGCCGATCTTCGATATATTACAAACGTACGAGCTCGCGGTGTCCTCGCCAGGCTATATGGCTCGATCGCGAGCCGGACAGCAATTTATGCTGGGCGTTCGCGACTGAATATACACGTATAATATGCTGCAAGTCGACTCGAGCGAGCGCAGCTACAATATAACTACGAGATGTAGGTACGCGGCTGCTGCTGCTGCAGGGTCAAATCGACTCGCATTATAAGTATACGTAAGCTCGCGTGGCGCACTACACGCACACACCAATAATATCTCGCGTATTCATGTGCACGAGATAGATATGCGTGCCTTCCTTTAATTGGCTCGGCCGGTCGCTATTTTTAGTCCGAGATCTCGAGCCCTGTGGCTTGCACGCGCGCGCGCACACTCCTCTGCAGTCGCCGCATATTGTACCTATATAACATATGTGGCATTTCACGTCAACTCTCCCAGTGCCGCGCGGCGCGGCAGAATGAAGTCAAATCACTAAATTTGTGAATCGCTGTAAAAGTACTAACATGCACCTAGAGAAAAAAACGAACCCATGATTTCGATCGGAAATCGCCTCAGCTTTCCGATGGTCAGGTCAGATTTTCCGAAATTTTCCGCTTTACCCGGGAAAATCGCTGGGAAAACTTTAAAGTCGATTATCTCGAAAACTTCATTTTTAAGATTTTTTTAAATAGCCTAGATCGAAAGATCAGGAAATTTCCCATCGATATAGACCTTTTCCAAAGAGGCGTTTTTTGATTTTAGCGAGATATAGCGAGAGAAAGAAGAAAAAACGTGGTTTTTTGTTCGGTTGGTGGCGTCCGACCGCCCGCGCGAGCCAAAAAACCACGTTTTTTCTTCTTTCTCTCGCTATATCTCGCTAAAATCAAAAAACGCCTCTTTGAAAAAGGTCTACGTCGATGGGAAATTTCCTGATCTTTCGATCTAGACTATTTAAAAAAATCTTAAAAATGAAGTTTTTGAGAAAATCGACTTTAAAGTTTTCCCAGCGATTTTCCCGGGTAAAGCGGAAAATTTCGGAAAATCTGACCTGACCATCGGAAAGCTGAGGCAATTTCCGATCGAAATCATGGGTTCGTTTTTTTCTCAAGGTGCATTTTAGTACTTTTACAGCGATTCACAAATTTAGTGATTTGGCTTAATTCTTCCGCGCCGCGCGGCACTGGGAGAGTTGACGTGAAATGCCACATATATGCCTACTCGCGGCTTATACGTGTTACGTATATCTATATACCATGCGATATACGTAGGCGTTAGTCAGCAGCGAGAAAACTATGCGTCGCGACAATTTCGTTTTTTTGGAATATTCGAGCACGCGTGCCGATCGCCATAAGAGTACCGGAGATATAGCTATATATTCCTCCGATCTTCTCTTTAGACATGAATAGGCTCGCGATCGAGAGCTGCAAGACTCGTCTTCGAGAGCGCTCGCAGCTGCACGGCTCGATCGCCTCGCTGCACTGCACAACAGCGAGTTATTCGCATTTCTAGCCGCCACCGCCGCCACCGCCGCCGCCTACAGAACCAGCGCACGCAATCGATGGGCCCTGAATAATATCGCAGCTAGAAGCTGTTATCTGCTTCCTCCTTCTCCTCCATCTATGTAGCGCGAGTCCATGTCGGGGCATTAAAAACTATATAGCATCCCTGCCAAGTCCTGCTTTGCGAATTATTTCGATGCGCAATTAAATGTGTAGCACACATAATAATGTGTTTTCCACGAAGCGCAGAGCGACTCGAGTCGAGCTTCGGAAATAACACCCGACGGCGCAATCGTTATTATATACCTATAGTTCTATGCGGTTATATCGTTGGCTGAATCTATCATCGGCTGCCGTACCAACTTTGCTTCTTTGCTTTTTTTTTTTACTTGCTCTAGGAAAGGTCGATGCAAGATTTTTAATTCAATCGCTACCGAGCTACGATTTCATCTCTCTGTATTTACATGTATCATCGTGCTATATCTGCGAGGGTCACGAATCACGCAATTTTTCCGACAATTCATCGCTTCCACGCGACCGAGTACTCTATAATGAGTCAAACACGCTGCGCTACGTCACTGCAGTCGCTGCGGTCTTTATACTTTTTTTACAAAGGCACCAAATTGAATTATATAGCATATATAGCAGGAAAAGTCGAGCGTGGCGCGCATGTCTATATAAACGAAACGAGTGGCCCACAAAACGACCACTTCATTAAAATTCATTCAAATATTTTTACGAGCCACTTTTGCTTTTAGTCGTTTAATCTGCCAAGCCGCTCCCGAAATATATGTGTCTCGACGCACGCCGCTGAGAACGTATCACTTATGGAGTTGCGCGCGCCGAGTGCCGATCGGTATTTGCCACGATTTTTCATCGGAATCGAGGATGAATTTGTCTACTGGCTAGGGTAGCGCACGAAAATTATCTTACTACTCACAGTGTCCACAATTCCAGCAGCTATAAATAGCCGCTAGAAGAAGAGGGAGTCTTTGAATTACACTTGTCTAAAAAAAAAAAGAAAAAAAGGTAAGAAAAAGGCGATATAAGAAGCGGTGGTGGCGGCAACAGCCATAACGCATCCTGTTATTGTTGGATGCGCTCGATGCCTTTGCACGCACACGTGTAACGGCATTTCGATAATTACAGGCTTGCGCGCGATGCTCTGCTAGCTATGGCTCGACTGCTGCTGTTGCACCTATGATCAACTAGACGAAAAATAAAATAAATCACCCGATCCACGACTGCTGAAGGGAAAAAAAATTCCTTCGAGGATCATTTGTGCCTGGCGTAACGCCTGCGTGCAGTACACGATCTTGGCTTTTCATAGAGCACGTCGCATTCACGAGAGAGAGATAGAGACGAGAAAGACGAGCGAGCGAGAGAAAGAGTAATAACTATTAGTCGCATCTTGGCGGTGGTTAGCTTTTCGAGCGAAATTTCAGAAACTAGCTGTTAGCTAGCTAGCTGGCGCGTGGACAAGTCATGAATTTTCAGATTAATGGATATATGCTATTGCGCTTTTCATCGCGTGTGCGCTGCACGTTGGCTGTTGAAAATGTTTATATTTGAGGAAAACTCAAAAATTATTTACAAGAACTAAAGTTTATGAAATAATTATGTATAATACATATCGTTAGAGGTGATACAATAAAAATAATTTATGGAAAATTTACTTTGGATTTATTTTTTATTTTCTGGCTTTTCTTTCAGCTATTTTTAAGGTTTTACATGCCTTTGGTTTGGCCTTTTTGTCCAAAAAATGTTTGTGTTTACCTTTTTTGTTATGGCCATAGAATGATATTAAATCATTTTCATTAATAACCTGAGAGCATCCGGGTGTTTTACAGACCCATTTACCAGGTTTATGAGGCGATTTTCGGTAATCAGATCCCATGTTATAGAAAGTTTCACCATTCTCGTCATTTAAAGCTTTTCCAAAAGCTAAGCATGGAAGGGTCGGTACTACATTTTTATCAGTTTTGTACCAAATCTCATGTTTTAACCTTGCATGTGCGAGATCTGAAAAGAGAATTATGAATAATTATTATTTAAAATCCAGCAAAAATAAAGCAGAGCTAGTTATTAATTATAATTCACCAAAAGTTTATAATTATATATTATATTTACCTTCTACCGGAACTTTCGGACATTTGTCCCACTTTAGTGGTTCAGCTTGAGGTGGCATTGATGAAGGTAGTGATGAGGGTCCAGCTTGAGATGTCTTTGATGCACCTGGTGGTGTCTTTGATGTTGTTAATGGGGGTGGGTATTTGGATTTAGCCGGTGGTGTTTTTGACGTTGTTTGTGGGAGTTTAGCTGGATTTAGTGTCTTTGGTGACTCCACAGTTTGCAGTGGAGTTGATGATGCAGGCGTCTTCGTTTCAATAACTTCTTCAATTGTTGGTTGAATCACCTGATCAGTCCTCCACTGCAATAACAAATTTCGGTCCTGTTGACGATCTCGTAGAGATGTGTTGAACTCTGATTCCAAAAAACCATCTATCAAATCTTTCATCGCTTTGTCACTTTTGAGAGCTTCTCTGAAATTACCATAAGAAATCAGGGTTAAAAGTTGTACCCTCGCTGTGCCTGGGCCCTAAACTATTAAACTTATGCCACGGAGTGCTATAAATAATCTTTCTATTTCATACCGTAACTTCAGTGTTCAGTGTTCAGTGTTCAGTGTGGTTTCAGTGTGTCCTTAAATAAGATTATTTTTATTTTTATTATAGGCTTACTCTATCGGATCCTCTGTGTCTTCCAAGTAAAATCTGAATTGGCACATCAACATCTTGTATTCTTGCACACATGGTAGAACTTTTTTCTTCCTTCTTCCAACCTCTTCTCTTTTTCTTTTCAATACCACTTGAACTTCTGGTAAATTGAGCCAATTAATATATTTCGGAGATCGACGTATCCAATTGTCAGTGGTAATGTCAATGCCGATGGTTTTTGCAAAATTATCTAGAATGTCCTGGTCCACAGTTGCGTTGTCCGGCAATACTTTAAGAAATTTAAAGAACTTTTCCAGGTTAAAGATGAAGTCAGGACACATAACAGGTTTTGCCATGATGAAAATTTTCTGATATGACACTGGTAGATTTTGAATTTTCGTTTGAAAATTTTGTATTCTGTCTAGCAGTACTTAAAAAAGTTACTGTTAGAAGCAGAAAAAATAAAAGGATGTTGTCCGTGACGTTACCGTTGCCAAACTGGCAATCTAATAATCTAATAATAAATTTGAGGATGCGATTATCGAATCATGGAGTTATCGAATATCGAATCGAACATCAAATTTCGAATGATGAGTCGCGCGAAGCGCGCTGAATGTCTCTATGAATTGAAGTATGTATATCGATATCGAATCAAAATCAAAGCGCGTGATGGCACAAACGATAACGAGTAAGAGTATTACCATAGGTGGCGGAGTCATATATCAGGGTATAATGATAAGCCTTTGAGATATCAGAATCGGTATCATGAATAATAGATTTGCAAGTAAATACACGATCCCGACTCGTCAAATATGAATTTCCGATAATGCCGTGACGACTTTACTGCCGACAATGGATAATACCCGAAAAGTCTCGACACCGATGCGATTGTGTATTATTTCATGTCACCGTTCGTGACGAAACGCGGATCACATGCACAGATAAGCGCTGGGCTCGAATTTCTTCGCGGTATGTCCAGAACTTCATATTTAACGAATCAGAATCATGTAATTACCTGCGAATTTGGGAAATGAGTGATAAAACTCTCCATATTTCATGGGCTTATCATTACACATTGACATATGACTTCGTGTATTATTCATTGACGGCAATGTCGTATAGTATAACGATAAGTCCATGAGATATGAAAATTTGTATCACAAATTTGTTTGATTTGCGTACGTACCCTGCTGCGTGCGCGATTTGAAAGTCGAGTCGAGATTTGTAACGTAAGTACACGAGCGTGTATGCGCGCGTGAGAGCTGAATTTCTATAATGGCATACAATCATTACACATGTTACACATACGCAGTGTACATGTATAAAGCACAAATCGTTGATTCATTACTTAGCTACGCGGTATTTAGGCTGGAAAGCCAATCTTGCGAGCCTCTGCTATGATTGCATTGTAACATCCGAGGCGTGTCTGAAGATCGGAAGCTGTACACGCCGAGTGTGAGAAGACAACGTTCAATTTCAATCGACGTATTATATCTGCCAGTGACGATGCCTCGATGATGGAGACTTGTCAGTCGGCGATCGCCGATCGTTATCCGCGACTGCAAGTTCGAATTACAGCATTTCTCGCTCATGCGTTTCTATTGATCCTCAGCTATATAGTTTTTCAATCTCGAGGAAAATGAAATATAAGAGAGATGTCGATTGCCTGTACACACACATACAGGAGAGCACGAGCACGCGCACAAGCGCCAGGCCGTGATTTATATACATTACACATGGATATTTTTGTGACTAGGCTGCGAACGATATATTTTCAAAGATCAGCTGCGCGAGCACGCGAACAATGAGCACACACAGGCCCGACTTTAACCCGAGATATCTAATAACGTCGCTTTCTAATCGCTATATAGGTGGTCGTCAATAGGCTGCGTTAGCATATCTTTTATATGTTCGCGGTCAAAATATGGCAAAATTTATTCGCGATCATAGTAAATCATGCGTCAGTAGTAAATTATGCGTCATTTACGATCTGTGGACGAACAGATGTTCGACTGTGATTCTCATTTCCACCCGCTGCGGGCGCGCGCAAAATTCTCTCTCGCTGCGCAGAATATATATCTTCGGGCACATGCTCATGCCCAGAAAAGCACATGCAAAGGTGCGTGAGTCTGCCAGTGCTGTGCAGCAGATTCAAAACAGAAAGGAATACGGGGCAGATGATGAATATGGAGGAATGGCAAACCAGTTAGCTGATATATACGCATTACATGTATATATGCGCGGTGCAAGCTTGATCGATCAATGATGCAGCTCTTCGTCTTGTAAGCTGCAGCGTGCGATAACGCACGCGAGCTCGCGCATTCGTATAAATTGACACGCTTCTTGCGTGTATAATGTTTCGCAGCGATGCAAGTTATATACGCTGGCAGATATGCTTTATACTCTGGACTGGTGGATCTTCTTCTCGTCTGATGGTAGACATACAATTATTGATACTTAACTCAGATAAAAAGTTTAGAATTATTATAGGCTTCGACTAGGGTATATTCTGTATCAGTTCGAAGTGATTATTCTTTGAACTTAGCATGAGAGACTGCCGTAGTTGGTCTTAGTATTATGGGTGATTGTCACGAAAAGTATGGAGTACACCTTGCTCCAAAATTTACACAAAATTTACACCACGTATAATACCTCATTTTATACGTATTTATACCCAGAACTTAATTATCAATGAGTGACTGCATCATCGCCCCAGCGCAAGAACGTACCTTAACTCGGAGGCAAAAAATATATAAGTCTTATGTTAAAAGTATAGGACTAATGTACGTTTTTACCTACAAGTTTATTAAGGTACGTACGTTCTTGCGTCAATAAAGACTCTCTTACAAGGGACATAGATAACTTCTTGTATCAAACTTACAAGACTGATCATGTTCATGAAAATTAATATTCACTACTTTCAATGGTTTCATCGTTGCTATCAGTTCAACTGTCGCTTGGCAAGGGCTCAAAAATGCGATTTCATGGGAAATATATGTAAGCACGCGATCCTGACAGGTCAATTATAAAGTTCTGGAAGTACAGCGAAGAAGTTTGAGTCCAGCGCTCACCTGTGTATGTAATTTGCGTTTTGTCACGCACGATGATGACTTTGTCTATTGTCCATTGGCAGCGGCGTTTTATAGTATAACAATAAGCCCTCGAGATATCAAAATTTGTCTTATTGGTTTCTGAAATTCGTATGTAATTATACGATCCTGACAGGTCAATTATGAAGTTTTGGAAGAACTGCGAAGATGTTCGTAGCAGCGCTCATGCCGTAATCGGGCATCCGATCTTTTTTTCGACGCGTTCATATATACTCTACTCACTGATACAGCTATGAATGATCAGTTACTACATTCTTCCTTTTTGATATAATAAATGTATATTTATCGGAAAAGTAACAACAATGCACTCATAAAAGAATTTTGTTTTTAATAAAGATATATTTTTCATTTGAAATTACAGATACCAAAAAAATTATGCATAACATTCCAACAACAAAAAAAATCTTTCAACAGATTAGGATTTCAAGACTTCCATGTACAATGTTTATAACAAAATATAACAATATTATAAATATAATAAGACATTATACGAGATATCTTTCATTTTAAATCACAGTTACTTTAGAAATTACGTATAACATCACGACAAAAAAATCTAGGATTTCAAAACTTCCATGTACAATGTTTATAACAAAATATAACAATATTATAAATATAATAACATATTATACGAGATATCTTTCATTTTAAATCACAGTTACTCAGAAAATTACGTATAACATCACGACAAAAAAAATCTAGGATTTCAAGACTTGCATATACAATGTTTAAAATAACAAAAAATTATGTTATATAACATATATAACATTATGTTATTTAACATAACAATAATACAAAACACTTTTCATTAGTATCTATGAATTTTTAAGTTTAAAATTATATTAGTTTAAAATTTTTACATTACTATAAATTATTCTGTTTTTTGGTGGTCTCCGTTAGGGTTATGACCGCAAAACGCTGCCACATCATATTCTTTTAAATGTTGCTGGCAACGCTGAACTTCGCAAATCCAAGTTTTTATTTTGTATTTACATTTTCTGAATTTTTGTCCCATGTTATAGACTTTCATAATCTTACTTTTTCTTTTATCTTTTCGTGAGATTATGGTGACCTTCTTGTAAAAGGCTTTGCAGGGAAGTTCACCTTCTCCATCAGATGGTTTCATCCAGTGCTCATGGGGTAACAATGCATGTTCACCTGAAAAGAGATACAATAATGAAAATTATATAATGTAGGGTATTTACAGACTCAAAAATCATAAGCGTTTATATCTTACTATATTCATATTGTTTTGGGCAATCTATCCATGGGCTGCAAAATATTCTTTTGGGTGATGGTGCAGTTGATTGATTCATTATTGAATCAGAAATTTTAAATGTATCGACTTCTGACCTGTTGGACTGCATAGATAGTTGCATAGATGAATCAGTCATTGTCGATGTCGGAGTTATTGAACAGTCCATTGACAAATTGATCTGTGAACAAGTAAGCTCTGGTGCATTATCTTGTGACTCTATGTACTCCATAGATGAGTCAGTAGATCCCTCGGTCATACCTAATGTTAGCCTTTTAAAACGTTGAATTGGTGTAAAACACTGTGTATAAAACAGCTCTGGTAGATGATCTTGTGTTCTTATGAATTCCATTTGTGATTTGGTCATTCTTGATGATGGTGTTTCTGGTGTCAGTGGTGTTCTGATAGTTGGGTTTGAAGGATTGGATGGGCCTGGCAGGGCCAATGAGTTTTGAGCATTAAGTGTCTCTGGGTAATTTTTTTTAATATCACGAACATCCTTTATAATTATTTTAAGATTATTGTGCCTAGCCTGTAAATAGTACTTTCTCAATATTAGACGTTCCTCGTTTTCTAAACGCAAACTAGTCAAACAGTCATCTATTAGGTTTTTCAACTCATTGTCATCATTTAAAGCTTCCCTGCAATAATTATAAGAACATAAGATTTATAAGAGTTTAATCAAATACTTCAATATTTTCTCAAATATTTAACACTTACACAAATGATGTGCATCTGCTTTCCAAGTACCTTCTAAATTCATACATCTGGTGATTATAGTCAAAATTTTTAGGAAGGACTCTTCTTCCTTGTTTCATCTCTCTTAGTTTCCGTTGCATAACTGTTTGCACTGGAATGAGGTTTAACCAATTTATGTACTTTTCAGAACGACGTTTCCACAGATCTTTTGTGATGTCCTTTCTGATTCCTATCGCAAATCTATCAAGGTTAATTTGATCCATAATAGGATTTTGTGACATAAATGTCATAAGTTTAAAGAAAATTTTTTTTTTTTTAACAAAACTAGGCTGCATGTATGTTTTTTCCGTCATGCTTAGTGAACAGGTACTGCTTAAATTACTGAAACATTACCAGAATATAGATTTTAGCCTTGCAATTATCAAACTACACTTGCGTTATGAGACTAGTATTACTGAACAAAGTATATACAGGAGTCCCTCGTTATACGCGGGGGTTACGTTCCTCAAAAGTACCGCGTATAACAAAACCGCGGATAATAAGACCTTGCTCTTATGGAAAAGAGAGGGTTACGTTCCTCAACCTCGAGAAAGCACAGTTTATATGTACATTTTACCTACAAATAAACGAATTTGTTGAGTAGTTTATCTATTTATACATGTTTATTTATATTTACAACACATATATGCAATTCTATGTTTAATTTTTAAAGTAATCGGTTAATTTTTTTCTGTTTTGCTCGTCTCAAAATATCTTTATGCATTTCTTCATAAATTTGTGCAGCTAAATCATAGTAGTGTTTGAAAGTCGAGCTACGCGTCATTATTGGATCACCAGTCATTGCTAATTCACCTGCTCCAATAACTAGAACCATAACTTCGACAATCAGTTTTGAATCAAAAATCGGTTCAGGTGCATCATCAGTCTGATCTGCCAGTGGTTTTTGAGGCAGTTTTCGACGGAGTTTTAGATGAAGCCATACTTAAATAAATTTATAAATTTTCAACAAATTTAGGTTAATTGACAATTTCGATTTACGCGTCTACACTAACCAAATTCAAACTGAATATGGATACGTCCGAGAAAAAAATCACGATCTTCGATCAGCGGATAACAAGACTCGACCCGCGGATACGAAGGGATGGGCGCAAATCGACTAACCGCGGATAACGAATTCCGTGGATAATAAACCCGCGTATAACGAGGGACTCCTGTACTAGTCACTCATTTAATTTTAGTGTATTTAGCGAGGCGTTAGCCAGGACTGTTACTGTATTGATTTTAGCCTTGCAATTATCGAACCACACTTGCGTGATGCACAATCGAAAATGGAAACAGATAAAATGAATGTATAAATTATACGTAGTTTTCTCATTCAGTTAACTATTAGCAGTTGAACTGAATGGAAGATAATGTATATAAACATTAATCACTGTTTTTGTTTAGGATACTTGGGCGCTTCCTAACCAGCGTTGTGAAAAATTAAATTCAATATGTCTGCCATAGCAGACAGCTCCCTCGCCGCAGCAAACCGCTCGCTCTACTTATCGACATGCACTCAGCATCCAACCCAGCAATTTGAAAAAAATATAACTCGTGCAAATTCTACATATTACATTCAGCTGTAAATAAGCAAGAAAGAATTAATTGTTATAAAAATAATATTGCCTGGGATATAAAATAATAAAATCGTTATAAAACGTCAATGTAACATTTTTCATTAAGACATACTAATACATTAATGAGCTTACATGAAATCTAATTTGTATATGTATGAAAAACAATATTGTTCTATTACTTTGTTTATCGATGCACAACGCTGCTAAAAATAATGATCTCGTGTATGCTCATAAATGTATTAATACGTCTAAATAAAAAATGTTACATTATTGACTTTTTATAATAATAAAAAAGGAATTTTATTATTTTATGTTTCAGTCAACTCTCAAACTCTCTCTCTCAAACTCGGGTTGAGTCGAATTAATTAATGTTCGCATTTTTTCACGAACGGTGATGAGTTTGTGTATTATTCATTGGTGGCTGTATCATTTCATGCTGTAATGATAAACCCGTGATATATTAAAAGCTGTATCATAAATCTGTAAAATTTTTATTTTAGTACATGATTCTGACTCGTCAAATATGAATTTCCAAAAATGCCGTGACGACTTTACCGCTGCCGATGGATAATACCCAAAAAGTCTCGACGCCGCTGCGAAGGTGTATTATTTCATGTCACCGTTCAGGACAAAACGCGAATTACATGTACAGATAAGCGCTGAACTCGAATTTCTTCGCGTTACGTCCAGAACTTCGTATTTAACGAGTCAGAATCGTGTAATTACACGCAAATCTTTGATATAGTGACAATTAGGAGGCGCTGTATGCGCTCACAAAGCTAAACAAAAAAAAGAAAAATTCGCAAGGCTGAGGAGAGATCCTTCACTTTGTGACTAAGTCTTGGCGGACTTAAAGCGTTGGCTCAAGCTTCGCAATAAAACGCTATTGCAATTAAAGTATATTAGTTCCCAGCAAATCTTAAGCTCCAAGTTTTTCTGGGCTAATTATTAGTAGTGTTAATAATAACATCGCACAGTGTCAGGAATCGGCTAAAAAGTGGCCGAAATTCTTGCTTTGCTCGAATTTCGTCGCTAAAATAAAATAAAAATCATTTTCAGTAAACTTAGGACAATATCAAAGTAGTGATGTAGCGGTTTAGGATATAACGCATCCTACTGAAAAATTCATCGTAATTATCGAAATTATTGAATTTTTCAGAATATTTCGGTATATAAAAACGGCTGTAGCTTCGTTTAGAATGCACGTAGGATAATTTTAGTTACACGAATTTCAAGGTCTTGTGAAAACCTACAATTCTATAGGCTTAGAATACTTTTACAACCCTTTTAAATCAACTGGCAAGATAAATAGCCGAGTCCAATACCTTTCAATTAACATTCAGTGTCAATTTCTTCGTCACAACAAATAAAAATGCGAAGTATACTTTTTTACGGAAAAAAAAACCATTAGTACGCAATTAAGGATGAATATGTTATTTCGTATTTGGAAAATACTACATCTTATACATGTAAGTAAAGCTTTTTCAAATAAAAACTAAAAAATGACATTTTGACTCGATCACAGATAGAATTAACACAAAAATAAATTTTCATAAACAAAAAACAAAAATCAAAAATATATACTTCTTATAAACAAAAAATATACTTTTTACAGAAAATATTTAGGATTACATTTCATTCGTCATCCATTTCCATTTCATCAATTTCTATTTCGGACTCACTACTGCTAGATAAAATAATTTCGTCTTCGTCATCTTCAAATTCTTCTTCAGATTCTTCTTCGAAATCTTCTAATTCTTCTTCTAATTCTTCTTCTAATTCTTCTTCTAATTCTTCTTCTGATTCTTTTTCGGATTCGTCTGGGACATTTTCAAAATCATTATCGCTATCATCTTCATCAATAATTAATAATTTTCTCATGTCTTCAGTGATATTTTTTTCTTTTCTTTCCGGAAATTTTCGTGTTAGCGTAACAAGAGGATCTGAAGCGGTCAGCAAACGATGAAAAACATCAGAATTTGTATCACACCTTACGAATAAAAAAATATGTTAGCGTTAATTTAATCGCGTTTTGATGATATCACTATTTAGATCGTATATGAGTAATAATTTCAAATTGAAAATAAAAAAGTAATAAAAAATGTTGCAGAACACTATCATTTATTTATAATTTTTATTTTATTTATTTCCAGATTATATTAATTTATTCCTCCACGTTATAGATTTTTTTCACTTTCATTAAATTATTTGATTGGAGAATTTAGAATACTATTAAAAATTTAAACAAATTAAATAAAATTATTATTTATAATAAGAATATTTATTTTTATTACATTAAATACTTTTTTATGAATATTTTCTTATATTTTTACTTCTTCTTCTCACTTAACTTTTAGTTTGACTTTATCATTGATTTTATCAAAGAAGATAGACACGTATAGGAGCCCAGAGCTTAACTAAAAATTGAGGCTGGCTCATATGATACCAAAACCAACTTCAAGGGGGCGCGGCGAGCAACCTAAGCCTGTAATGTATAACCAACATTTAGTCTCTTAGTTACCAAAGTCTTCGTGGTCGAGTGGTCAAGCGCTCGGCTTCGTCTTTTGCGTCGAGCGGTCGGGCCTTGGTTCAATCCCTGGCCGCAGATATTTTTTTTTACATTTTTTTCTCAAATTACAAAGAATAAAGTAAGGATTTCGCTTCTAGCTAATATTGCTTATAAAATTAAAAATACTCTGATAAATTTATTTATTAAGGGTTTTTTTTAAATGTGAAAAATAATAATCAAGCGATACGGTCCATTTAAAATTGGAGTCCGAGATATTTTCATAAAAAAGAAACTTCATTTAACGAAATTGACACGAAATTTTTTTTCGAGGCGTCTAAATATACATTAATTTAATTTAATTTGCGTTTGAATTAAATGTGATTTTTTATTTTTTTGTAGAAAAAAGAACATGAAAAAAAACGTTCGATTATCAATGCAATTTTAATTTTACGACCAATATGAGCTAAAAACGAAATCCTTACTTTATTCTTTGTAATTTGAGAAAAAAATGTAAAAAAAAATATCTGCGGCCTGGGATTGAACCAAGGCCCGACCGCTCGACGCAAAAGACGAAGCCGAGCGCTTGACCACTCGACCACGAAGACTTTGGTAACTAAGGGACTAAATGTTGGTTATACATTACAGGCTTAGGTTGCTCGCCGCGCCCCCTTGAAGTTGGTTTTGGTACCATATGAGCCAGCCTCAATCGCGCCTATAGTTCTGTGCTTCTATACGTGTCTATCTTCTTTGATTTTATGGTTATTTTTTATATTGTACGGTTGATTAATTAATACTAATCACATATTTATACAACTTAAACCAACTGCATTGATAATTTTTATAGTATTAAGTGAAATTATTAGAAATTAAATTCGTTCTGCGGAACATTAGCAGTTTGTTTATCAACAAATATAATTGCAAGTAATTTATTGATAACTTAAATTTCTTCCTATCTCATATTTTTGTATATGTTTATATCAATGATGACGAGATGTCATTCGTGAAAGAACTTGCCAAGGTTTCCATACAAATAAAGTTTTGAAAGGGATTAAATTAGGAATAATTTTATTCATAATTTCTGAGTTATTTTTTTATTAGAATTTTCTCATGTTATTTTTAGCTTAGATTTTCATTTTACCTGGGTTTGGTTTAATTTCTCATATAATTTGTAATGAAAAAAAAGAAACTTTTAGACGAATAGGAATAAGTTCTATCGGTTTATTAGGTTTTATTGTTCGAGCTCTTCAAATATTTACTGTTGGGATTGATGTAGATACTCGTGCTTATTTTACTTCAGCAACAATAATTATTGCTGTACCAAGTAGTATTAAAATTTTTAGGTGATTAGCGACTATAAATAGTATAAAAATTTAATTTTCTGTAATTAATTTATGATTATTAGGATTTATTTTTTCATTTACTATTGGTGGATTAACAGAAATTATTTTATCTAATTCTTCAATTGATTTTTTTTTACATGATACATATTATATAGTTGCTAATTTTCAATATTTTGTTAGGTGCAGTATTTGCATTTTTGGAAGATTTATTAATTGCTATACCTTATTTGCTGGTTTAAGTATAAATCAATACTGATTAAAAATTCAATTTTTTAAAATTATATTAGAATTAAAAATTACTTGACCAATAAGAAACCATTTGAGCGGTGAAACTGCTTTGCCAACAATTTTCATATTACAACATACATAAAATAAATATTTTCACATAACATACATAAAATACTACAATGTTAGCATAAAAAATGTAACGCATACCTTGAAGTTTTTCTTGAATGAAATTCACGACTTTTCTTAACATTTTTATTATTACTTTCTTGAGCTTCTTCTGAAAAAAACCCAATAGGTAATGGCAATTGTTCAAGAATTTCATGTCCATGAATGAGTATTACGTGCATGGCAGTGCACATGTAATACCATTTATATGTTTTTCTAAACATTGTTGCTGTTTCATGACAATAATTTTTGAACTCTTCTGTATTTATACTATACGAACTTGAAATTACTCGAAGAATCGTATAAAATCGCACGAGGAGTGGTTTGTCGAAGCTTAAATATAAACATAAAGCATTACAATTATCAAACATATCGATACATTTTAGCTCAAGTTTTTTAATATTACTAGTGACACGTGAAACAACATCGATGTTGGAAAAAAATCTCCTCGCGGTATTTTCATCATTGGCGTTTCCAAAGTTAGATGTTGGTGTATCAATAATTAATCCAAGCTCTTCTTTGAGTTCTCTTTGAATAAATTTTTTTTTCTCCTTAATTGCTGGTTTATCATCCTGTGTAGCCTTAGAAAAATAATACAAAGCATTGAGAAATAATTATTTTTCACATTATTGATTAATTTTGATTTTTTAAAATCACAAACTTGCCTATTTCATCGGAAATAATCTAAATTTGAGCAACTTGATTTTTTCTCGCTCTTAAGCAGACATTACTTTCAAGGGACTATTTATTCCGGTTTAACTTTGTAACATATCTTCTTTTTTTATTGCATTTCTTTTAAATTTGGGACGAAAATTTTAATTTTAAATCAGTAGAAATCAGGATTCAGTACAAGTCCATACACAAAATTCAATGGTTGATTACTCACCTTATACTTTTTCTTTTTCAGGTCCAATTTATATGACACATGTAGAACTAATTCCATAAACCTTATATGGGCGTGGAGTACGGGAAATCCATATGTCACGATAAACTTTTACTGATAAGTTGCCTTCGATCATTAAAGCTAAAGCTTCCTCGGATGACATGCATGCAGCTTTCGTTTGATTGAAGTTACTTAGTAATTGATTGGCTTTATCTTTATCAGATATTATGTCCATCAATTTACATCCTGCTAAATTGTGGTCCATCTTCATTTTTTTTTCCTACTTCACATACTTCCTCCCAGCTTAACGATGAATTTAACGCGTTTGTTTTAGTTCTCTGAGTTCGCTTTGCGCATTCACGAAATGGTTTTTTCGGACGCCCAACAGTATTCTTTGTATCAACTATAAAATGAATTTCTTATCATTATATTACGTTCAGACATACTATTTATATTATATAATTGATTAAAAATATTAAGTTCATTAAGAAAACGTCCTAAAAAGGCATTAAAAACTAAGTATACTCTGTTCTAAATGTAATAAAATTTCAATACAATGATTGTCTTTTTTTTGTGCAGTTAACTGCTAATTTTTAGCAGGTAAGATTTTGGGTTTAAGAATAAAATCGATTTTTAATTGCACCACACTTATAAGACTTGATAATTGTAATAAATTGACTACTTACTTAAATCCAATTGCATGGCTTCACTGTTTAAATTTTCTTCGTCACATTTAAAATCAAATTCACTTTCAACCCACTGTTCGTATTTTGAACAAAAATTTTCAAAGTTTTTTGTTTCTCGCATATTTCTGACTTTTACTCGAAAATAATTGATAAAACTTTGTCTTAATTTATCACGTAAGGCTTTTTTCACACTATCACATTCGTTCCCCTCGAAAAACATCTCTATCAATTTTTCGAGCAAAATTGTATTTTGAGCGTCTGCAGTTAGTGCCATGGAATCTTTTAAGATTAAACACATTTCACGTTTTTTTAACGAAAATTCAACCATGGCTTCGATCGTTTAAAATATAATAATACGACTAAGATAATAAACGATGTTGCTCAGTTCGTGTCCTGAACGAAAATGAGTTGTCAGTCCAGAAAATTTTCCATTTTTCATAGATAAAAGAACATACAAAAAATGTGTTTACGTTTTGTAGGTAGCATCTAATAAGAATCTAGAGTTAGTGTTACAACTCTATGAGTTACTATGTGTGCGTGAACACATGTGAATTTCTGAGAAAAATCGGCATACCGTAATTCTCGTTGCTTTGCTCGCACTGCAGTGCACTGTTTACATCTCCATAGGTCAAAAAGTATACATATAGCATTGAAAGACAATATACAGCTGTACATAGGTATATTATCTATTTTTTTTAATCAACCAATTTTTTATTTATTATGTTTTTTTGTAATGTGTCGCAAAAATGGATGGTGTTTTTTACTACTGAGATTAAATTGATGACTATAATTTATAAGAAATTGAATAAAAGTTGTTTTAGTAATATTTCAATTATCATGATAAGTTACATGATATAATTTAAAGTAAACAGATTACAGAAATTTTCGAAATATACATAAAAATATTTTTAAAAAAATAGTTGAAAGATCTATTGATATACTTATTATTAAAGTTGTTCATTCATGATTAATATTCTTTATTAAATAAAAACAAATGTACGAATGAAATAACGATGAATTACAATTGAATGTCTAAAACTGCCAATGTTTTATTTAGAATTTAATTAAAAATGATACAGTCAAAATTCATTTTTTTCGATTTAATAGAATGTACCTTACATGGAAGTTTATTCATGATAAATAATGCACTTCGCTCCAATAATAAACACATTCACGTTGACAAGATTATCTGATCTTGTGAAAATCTTCTCGACATAATCTCAATTTTTGTACATCAGGATTTGTGGCATATAGTTTTTTATTGAAAAAGCTTTACTTACATGTATAAGATGTAGTATTTTCCAAATACGAAATAACATATTCACCTTTAATTGCGTACTAATGGTTCTTTTTCCGTAAAAAAGTATCCTTCGCATTTTTATTTGTTGTGACGAAGAAATTGCCACTGAATTTGAATTAAAAAGTATTGGATTTTGTGGACTCGGCTATTTATCTTGCCAGTAGAGTTAGAAGGGTTGTAAAAGTATTCTAAGCCTATAGAATTGTAGGTTTTCACAAGACCTTGAAATTCGTGTAACTAAAATTATCCTACGTACATTCTAAACGAAGCTACAGCCGTTTTTATATACCCAAATATTCTGAAAAATTCAATAATTTCGATAATTACGATGAATTTTTCAGTAGGATGCGTTATATCCTAAACCGCTACATCACTACTTTGATATTGTCCTAAGTTTACTGAAAATGATTTTTATTTTATTTTAGCGACGAAATTCGAGCAAAGCAAGAATTTCGGCCACTTTTTAGCCGATTCCTGACACTGTGCATCGGGTTCTAGCGACTGCTGGCACTGCATTATTGGTCAATCATTGATTTGCACCTAAAATCTCATCTTGTTGCAGCGTTACGATGATAGTAACCTTACCCGATACTTTGTTTTCGTATCTCGATACGAGCGGTTACAGAGCAAGGCCTCAAGCTTAAATTTTCTCCATTTCAACTTAAACTTGAAGTTTTGCTGGGCTAATTTCAAATAGTGAATAATCATTAATGAAAAAGTGGTTATAAAAACATCGTTAAGGCAGCGACTGAAATACTGTTTTTGGATCAAAACTCTAATCGATTGAATACTTGTGAAAATTTGTGAAAAGTTAAAACTTGTCAAGTTTTATTTTTGCTATGGTCATGCGTATGAGTGATGCAGAGTTCAAATTATTATTTACAGAGGAGTCTTTTTGTTTATATCTGGCCTCTCTGTTAATAAAGAATAACTCACTAAATTCTTCCGATTCTTCCGAATTCCGATTCTTACCAAATAATGTTGTGAATACTGCTGGAAAATCTTTTATCCCAGATTTATTTTTTAAAATTTCGCAGTGTGTAATTTGGATTGAATATTCAAATTATTCTGTACCTACCCTCGATTATTGTATAACAAGACTTTCATTTTTGGATAGCTTAGAGTTAAAATCAGAAAAAAAAAATTTTCAAATAAAATTAAATTTGTAATTTTAATAGATCACTCTTCAAACTCTCAAGCTGATAATCCTTCCAAATCTAAACTCAACAATTCAAAATTTCAATACACTGATGGTGAAGAACTTGATGATGCTATTCCACTAGTGTTTAATGTTAAAGATGAACTGAAATCTTGGCAATCAGAAACAAATTTAACAGAATTACAGAAATTGTTCCTGTTCTTTGATTCACCAGATCAATCTTCTCAAATACCTGATTCGTCAGAGAATCTAAGGCTCATAATAAAGCATTTTCAGTCAACTTGTCGACATAATAGTTCATTGATTATGGAAGATATCAGTGATATTAAGAACATATGTGAAGAAATGCAGAATAACAATGAAGATAATAAAACTGAAAGTACTGCAAAAAGTAATGATGGGCCAAGTTTGATAGAGAAAATAAAAGATGATAGCACTATTAGAAATGTATTTTTATCAATAATCAAACAAAATGTTGATGTTACTTTGTATGGTGTTTTAGTGCGTGCCCTTCATAAAGAATGTGAAGCCGTGATATTTAAAAAGATACTCACGTGGATTACTCTAGAAAATGTTAAAGAATTGGTTGACTTGCCAAAAGTCTGCCCTCTTCAGACAAATTGCCGAATAATAGATAATGAGAATGAATTACATGAATTGGAAACACATGTTCCAGACAAACAAAGTTATATCGCCAACCTTAGAAAGAATATGTTGGATAAGAATACGATTGGTGAACAATCAACAGACAACAATAATATTCCTGAAGTTGTAAATGTCAACAAAGGTTACAAAAGAAAACTTACTCGATCTCAGAGGTACATAACATTTGGATATTCTCACTTAAATTTGAGTATATGCCATGGAACAAGATAATAATATTATTTATCTATTTTTATTTTCAGTAAAAATGAAGAAAATATTTCTAAGGGTCAAAATGTCAACGATAGTTCAAGAAGGAGAATTACTCGATCACATAGGTACATAACATTTAGATATTATCACTTAAATTTGAGTATATGCCATGGAACAAGATAATAATATTATTTATCTATTTTTATTTTCAGTGAAAATAAAGAAAATAATTGTGAGAGGACTCTTGACACTAAAAGGCAAAGCCAAAGTACAGAACGCAAGAATGAATAATCACTTTAGTTGTATAATATAAAATATAACAACAATACTAAATTACTAATAAATAAGATATGTATTCATGCTATTAATAATCAATTATATTACATAAAAAGTTTCATATTCTCTCTGGGGGTAAAATTTAAATTAATTTGAGAATTTTCTTATAACGGTCATTATAAGTTTTGTATTTTGTCGTTACCGATTGGCCTTGATTTCCTTGTTTTTTCTGCCGCGCTTGCTAGTCACTCAAGAGTCATGTGATGCTCTCCGAGACGACATACACTACGGTCAAGAAAGCGATTATACAGCTGTGTGACTGCGCATTTACATAGTGTAATACAAAAAGTTCTTTCTACTACCTCAAGCTTTTTTTTCTGCCTCCTCGCGCAAGCACTATACTCACTCACAACGCGAGAATACGTGTGAGCTGCAAGTAAGCTTTCGTCCCGATCATCTTTGCGGTAGCCGTGAGTCTACGAGGGAGGTTTCGCGCAAGATTCGTTGATTCGAGTACCGACACTGGAGTTAAACTCTGCTACGTAAAGTCTGTCTATGTCTACATCAAAGCGCGTGATGGCACAAACGATGACGAGTAAGAGTATTACCATAGGCGGCGGAGTCATATGTCAGGGTATAATGATAAGCCCTTGAGATATCAGAATCGGTAAGCGCGCGTACGTTACGCCGCTGATGCTGTAATAGATTTGCAAACACACGGGCACACACCCATCGGAGTGGCTGCTTGGACACGAACTAGAGAAAGAGAGAGAGAGAGAGGAAAGAGGGAGATTGGCTAAATGGATTTTCGCTTCCTTTTTTGCAGCCTCTTGTATACGAGGTGCGTACGCGTGCCGAAAAATTCGAAACAAATGTAGGCGCGCGCGCGCTTGCACTCAAGGATCGCTTCATCCTTGATCTGCCGGGGATAAACGCGCTGCAAGCTCTACAACAGCTAGGCTCGCTCTCGAGAATCGAAATTTACCTCGTCCTACTGCACAGCTGATCATTCAGCGAGCAGAGAAGGGTATTATATATGAGAATTGGCACGTTTATACCCGCCGGGGGAGACGTTGTCGGCGGTCAATTTGTGTCAGCGGCGGCGGCGGCAATGGTGGCCAGGAGAGCTAGTAGAGCTAGAGAGAGAGAGAGAGAGAGGCTCGCCCCTTTCGCATATCGGATATTTTGACACGCTAGCCCGAGCGCATGGCTCTGTGTCCGTACTGGATATGCCAATAACGAGCTCAGCTTCCCTCCCAGCAGCAGCAGCAGCAGCAGCAGTGAGATCGCTCCGAAACGTACGCCGGTTGTGCGCATCCCATTTATACATGTATATAGCTCGTAGGTACTCTTCCTCTCAAGTGTGCAGCTATATCACGTATATAGTAACGTTGCTGTATATATGTATATTTTCCAATTGTTTTCAGCGATTAGTTATGTGTTACAAGAGAGAGAAAGACCATTAAAATTAATCATATGAGTCTTGAGCAAAAATGAAGTCTCCATGCCAAATGCTTGAAATTGCCTAGAAAAGGGAAGTAGCAAGACGATATACGAAGACCGCTATTGCTCACGACGAAGATTTTAACTGGTTCATTTTTTAAATATCGTCACTGCCGCGAGCTAATTTCCTCTGATTTTCTTTATGCTTATTGGTAGAGGGGCGAAAACGCGACTTCCAAAAGCATAATTTAGTCTAAAGTTTAAGTGAATCGTCCATTTTATTCATGCCGAATGGATGGCTCCAGAAATCTATGCGACAAAAGCCATTTTTAAATACGATCATAATTTTCTAGACAAATTAGATATTAATTGAGACTTTTTTACGAATTATTCACAACGCGGTCGCCACCCGAGATCCACCTTCGGCGCTATCGGAATAAATGAAAAATATTCGCTTGGCTATTAAAAATTTCTGTAAATAATTATATATAAATCTTGAACGACCTATCGAATCGTATCTGTTTTTCCGTCTTCTTTTTTAATTGCAGTTACCACAATCCGATTGTAGCGCGTTACTCTCCACACCTGTCGAAGATCTTTGGGTCAACGATCATCGTGCTGCGTTGCTATAGCCAGTCGACCTCCACGACGGGTAGCACCAGCAGTTCGCTTAGGCCGATCCGGCGCATCATTGACACGGCGATCGATCGACCTCCATCGACCGACTGAACGATCGACTGATCGACCGTCTGATCTGACTCATTCATTCTATTGCACCATTTATCCACCATTTCTATTTTATGTTCACTGCATGACGCGAGCCAGCATAATATTTCTCGATACGACCGTGTAGGCAGATTGAACGATTTCCTACATACGAACGAGCGTGAAACATTTTTCGAAAACTCAAAATAACATTATGAAATCACAATGTTATTTTGCACGGCCGCCTGTACCTCGGCTCGAACTTAATAAGCGGTTTGGGTTCGTGGTGATTGAATCGATACAAATTTTCGTAAACGAACGTTATTTCACTCATGTTCATCTCATTGCAAATGCGCCATTCGCATGGTTTATTCGGTATTGCTGCTGTTATGTCCGATCTGGCACCAAGATCATGCAATATACATGTTATGACGGTGGTTTGCTAGACGCTCGCCTGTTTTGCGCCAAGCTGCTCTCGCCACCGACACTGTAGCTACTCCAAGACCTCATTGGCTTTTCCGTTCAACGGAGCGCCAGGTAGCCACGGGGCTACCGCCAACGAGAGTCACTACTGCTCGCACGCACACGGACTCACCTGGCCGGCTAGCACAGGTGCACGAAGACTCGCGATACGCGGAGACACCGCCAGGTTCTCTTAGCCGAGAGCTGGGCTACCGCTTGCGCCGAAACGTCTCTTCCCGAACACGACGCGACGCGACGCGACACGACACCGAGATTGCTGGAGGGCCGGGGGCCGCTCCTCGCAGGGTCTTGGCGACGACGGCCGTCGCCACGCACGCACGCGGCACAAACTCACACACACTCACACTGCTCGCGGGCACGTCGGTCGTGCCCTACTCGCACTGCTCGTCGTCACTCGTACACGGTTTACCCGCTCTCGCAGTGCACTTACCTAGTGCTCGCACAAGGGGTTCTCTCAAAAATTACGGAAGTGAACTTCTACTACAGCAAACCGATTAGGTGATCGCTTGGTGATTGCTATCCTTCGAAGCCGAAAAATAGAGTGAGCGAGTTCACCTCTCGCCACGGCTCTCGAGCGGGCCTCGCAGATCATTCGCGCTCCCACTTCGCGGCCCGCTCGCGACTCGCGGCTCAATTCAACTCGCGACTCGCGTCTCGATAATCTCGCGAAAACTCGAGCGATGCTTCGATTGTAAAGCATCGACTCGACTCCTGCTTCGTGCTTTATGCTACGTCATAATGTAAAATATAAACCAAACGATTGTTCATTTTTCGATCTCAATGATAATGCAATGCCGATTAAGATCGAGTCAAGGCCTCACGATTGTGTAAAAAGAAGTAGTTGCAAATGAACATCTAATAATTTGGGGACCGATATGTTTGAACTAATCACCGCTGGGCAGCGCAGGTTTGCCCCGTCGCACGTGCAATAAAAATGTTCAGTTCAGGCTATATACGAGCGAGCCGCTAAGTACAATTTACCACTAACGTCCAAACATGCATTTGCTATTTGCAACTTCTCCGTTGAAGATAAATATTCGATTACTCGTCCTTTCGACCCCCGTCTCGGCTTCTGCAAAACTTGGACATTAACGTTTTCCCTTGTGTATATCGCATTCGATTTTTTGAGCTCGAGAGTGCTTAAATAATTTACTGGCGATGCAACACTCGTGATTAATATTATACCGCGTTACTCTTATATTCATATTTTAATTTTAGTTTTTTATTGTCACTTACATTACGTACAATTACACGTGCTCAATACAGATAAAAATGCACACCTCGATCGCCGATTTTTCGTATTTTTCGATCGATTGGTACGCGAATCGGTTGGATCAGTTTAGGACATGCCCGCAATGCCTAAGATTTAGGAAGTTTATTGTATATTGTATATTTTTGCGGGTATGTCCTAAAATCTTAGGCATTTTTGCTTTTGCCTAGGCCGAACACCATCTAATTTTCGGCCACCTTATGATATTATTTAAATAAATAGAAATATATGCAAAATTTTGACGCAATAAAATATTTATAAGATTCTACAAATGTTATTGTTACGAAGAAAATTCTTAGTACCCTTGAAAATTATTAAATCTTTTTCGTTGCTCAATTTATATTTCTAACCTGGTCGAAAATTGGGCTATTCGGTACAATTATCCATCCAGTTTTCGACCACCTGCATTAATTCTTAATAATTTTCAATTTAACTTTTTTTATTCAATTTGAAAATCGACAATAGGTTCCTCATGCACTTCCAGACACGTATGTTCATTTATTATGCTGGCATTTAAAGCCGATGGCATTTTATGAATCGTCGATTGCGATTCGAGCGACGGAGACAATATATTCGCGTTTTATTATAATGCACATAACGAAAGACTATATATATAATATATTGAAGAAATTGATTTCGCTATATTATGTATATTACTTGGCGATAATATATCGAATGTCATCTGGTCGTTGGCAAGAGAGCCTTTAAGCCTGACGGCGGTGCGGCAGATTCAGCTCCTCATACGTTGTTTTTTTTTCTTCTCTTATATAGCGCATTTACCAAGTGCACAGCTCTCGAAGATTATAATATGTGCTATATACGTTATTATATACATATACACACTCTGGGCTGCGCTCGGAGGAGCGGCTCTAAAGACGAAGTATCTAGAGTCGCGCGACCTGCTCTGGTGTGTGACGATAAATCGTGGAACTCGAGTAATGCTGCGGGAGCTCCAGCGACACTGCTGACCCAAAGACGTCATTGAATTTTTATTTTGTCCATTGATACTCGTATAATGCACGAAATCCACGGGTCGTGCCAAACCGTCCACAGGCGAGTTTTCACTTTCATTGCGAGTCGGTACAATTTCCGACTCGCCCCGGATTGAAGGGGAATTGACCCAATGGCCGGTAATATTTGAAGTACTGAATGGAACTTTACGTTTACCTAGTCGTATGTGAGGAATTGTGCATATTATTATAGATAGTTCGACTTACCTCGAGTTTAAGAGTCTATGGACACTGAGTGGTATGCCAATTATGAGAATGGCTTGGACTAAATGGAACTTTACGTTTGCTTGGTCAGATATGTGAGGAATTGTGCATTTTATTATAATTGGTTCGATTCACCTCCAGTTTAAGAGTGTATAGACTCTGAGTGGTATGCAAATTGTGAGAATTGCTTAAACTTCATGGAACTTTATACTTATTTAATCAGGTATGTGAGGAATTGTGCATATCATCATTATTTGTTCGACTTAGTTTTATTTGCATTGCATTTTCCGGCTTCGTTTTTCCTATATACCTATATGTACGTCGCTGCTATATGCACAGGCCGTCGTCTTCCTCTCTTTTGTTTCTGCTTCTACTTTTCGCCATGCATGCAATTCGTAGATATAACATACATAGTGTATGTACGAAATGTCCCATGCACGTATAGTATACGTAACTTACTTTGCATTATATAGCCTCGATGCGTATGTATATTATGCGCCTGCGTCGCGGAGGCGAGGAAGTATTATTATGCATATGCGCGCGCTTATATATCCGATCGATCGGTATACGTACGTGTGTGTGTGTGTTTTTTTTTTTTTTTTTTTTTTGGACGTGGGCAGAGTGAACTCTGCAGCCAGTGGCCCTTCGAAACGAGTACCCCACTGGAAACCGTCGTTAAACATTACTTCGGTGGGGACTCTATAGAGCTTCTCTGCTACATCTGTGTCTTTTCCGTACATCCCCCGTCCACTTTACGGTGATTAGGGGTTCAGGAACCAGAAGCGTCGTTATCATTTTCGTCTTTTTCCTACGGCATCGTCCGGATTATTTTTTTTTTTAAACCTCTTGCGCCTCTTGCCTCAGTCTAGTGACGACCGATTGAGTAAAGGACGCTACGGCCAGCCAATTGCCTGTGGTCTCGAGCATGAGCCGGGTGATGTTTTCCGGCTCGATTTCTTCTTGGATGACTTGTTGTAGACTCTCCCTCTCTTCGTGGAATCGCGGGCAGCGAAAAAACACATGCTCCTCGTCTTCTATCGTGCTTGGGCAGGCTGGGCAGAGAGCGCTAAGGGTGTTATCGTAGCGCTGGCTATGGCTTTTGAAGTAGCCATGCCCGGACAGGAGTTGCGTGAGATAGTAGCCCACTTCTCCATGTCCCCTCTCTACCCATTCTGCGATCTTCGGAATCTTCGGAATTAGTTTTTGGAAAATTGTCTTTTTTGAACGGATAAATAAACTTTTTTGATTAATTATTTTATTATTTTCGTTTTATTCGTGAAAAGAAGCATTCTTTTCGAAAACTAATTGCACCATTGGAAAGATGAGGAAAGAATACACAAAAAACATGTATTTGTTTATTTTTAAGCCGAAAGCCTGACGCGTGATAAATAAAGAAACGTAAAGTGTAGCAAAAAAACAGGCCAGGGTGCCTGAAAACGGACGACCGCGCGCTCTTTCTCTCTTCACCGACAACAAATATCAAAAAAAAACATTTTTCATTATCATTTCCGGGGTAAAATTGCCCGGTCTTTCGATCTAGCTACTCAGAAAGTTAATCAGAGTTGAACTCCGGAAGTTACAACGTGTTGTAGCTTTAAATCCATTTTTTGGAGTTATGGAAGAATATTTTTGCATTTTTGACCTCACCAGTAGAAAGCTGAGGGAAAAATCGAAAACCTATGTTAGTTCATTTTCCTGCATTTTAATTAACCCTTTACGAGCGAGTTGAAAACGGAGCAATCGGGACGTTTTCGCTGCTTGCGCGTGGTACTAGGGCATTATTGGTGTTTATACCCATATTTTTATTTTTTTTGAAAACGCTGAAAAACAATTAAAAATGACTATTTTCGAGTTATTATTATATTTATCTGAAAGATAAGGATTTTAACTTTCCAAAACTTCATCCAGAATTTAAAAATATTTATTAGGTCAAAAGATATTAATGTTGAAAAGTAGCTAAATTTGCTAATTTTGTAACATAAAATGATTTTTAAGTCGAAAATAAAGCCTCCAACTAAAAAATCACAAGAGTAACTTTTTATTTAGAATTGTTAAAAGGAACTTGAAAATGATTTTTAATTTACAAAAAACCCATTTTTGATTGTTTAAACAATATTTTGTTGATGAATAATTTTTGGACCACTTGACGCAAATCCACCCGGGATATTCGGTTTTAGGGGGTCAAAATACATGTAAAAAACCTTATTTCATCCGATTCCCCCCATCGGCTACGAGGATCCTCTGGGCCCCCGGACTAACAGCTTCTCGTGTAGCTTCGGCTTCTGGTGCATGCGAGCTATAATATTCATACCGCGCTGCATTGCTTTCCCCTCCTATCTCTCTCTCTCTCTCTGTCGATCCCTCGTGCCGCTCTCGAGACCGCACGCGTTTGTCTCGCGCTCCTGCTCTTTCTCGTGCCGACTGTGCTGTTTTGCTCCGAAAATTTTGATTTTTTGTTGACGGTGTGCTGTGGTTTTTGTGCTGCTGGCTGTCATCCTCGATTTTCGGTGACTGTCCCTGGTGACGAGTTATCTGGGTTCTATCCGGTGATCGCTGCGTCTGGGTTTGCTGCTGCCTGTTGGTCGTGACGTGGTCTGTTTACATTTTGAACGCTGCTCTGTGTTGTTGTTGTTGTGCTCTGTGTGTGCCTTCGGTCTTTAAATCTGACTTTAAATCTGATCGTGCCGACTGTTGTGACTTTTGATTGACTTTCGTCTCTGATGTTATCGATTTGCCGTTGTCGCTGTGTCGTGTGTGTTTGAGCTGATGGTACGCTGTGTTCGGTGTAGAAAAATTGTTATGCGGGAACGTCGAATTTTGATTAAGTTCGTTTGCCTTCGAACGGTAGCCCTGAGAAGGCTAAAAACCGAAAGAAGTTTGAAAGTTTACACTCTTGTTACTGCCAGGACGGTTTTAATTGAACTTTTACAAAAGTTCGTTTGCTTTCGAACAGTAGCCCTGAGAAGGCTAGTAACCGAAAAGAGTTTAGGAGTTTACACTCTGCCACTGCTAAGACGGTTTGAATTGAACTTTTACAAAAAGTTCGTCAGCTTTCGAACGATAGCCTTGAAAAGGCTGGAAACCGAAAAGAGTTTAGGAGTTTGCACTCTGCCACTGCTAAGACGGTTTGAATTGAACTTTTACAAAAAGTTCGTCAGCTTTCGATAGCCTTGAAAAGGCTGGAAACCGAAAAGAATTTCAGAGTTCGCACTCCGCAATTGACAAGTCGGTTAGTCTCGATCTTTAGCAAAAGTTCGAGGTCTTTCGAAATCCTACGTGAGATGGTCCTGAAAAGGACCGAGGCCGAGTTGGCGTGTACAAGTTCCAAATTGTTTAGTTGGTGATTGATGTGGATCGGGTGGTAGCCGAGATCCGATGTTGTTCCGTAGTCAACTCTGCAACAGAAGGTTGGAAACCCCGTTGAGCTCGTAAACTTGGCTGCGGTGACTCTG
>NW_019640847.1:0-33722 GCF_000599845.2 Trichogramma pretiosum | reverse complement strand
AGCGGTAAGTCCTGCTGAGGAGCGATGTCTCGATCTACCAGCGGAAAGTCCTGCTGATGTAGATTATTCTGCTGTAAGTCTTGCTGAGGAGCGATGTCTTGATCTACCAGCGGAAAGTCCTGCTGTTGTAGATTATTCTGTTGTAAGTCTTGCTGAGGAGCGATGTCTTGATCTACCAGCGGAAAGTCCAGCTGTTGTAGATTATTTTGTCGTAAGTCTTGCTGAGGAGCGATGTCTTGATCTACCAGCGGAAAGTCCAGCTGTTGTAGAGGCAAGTCTTGCTCGTTCGGCTGTCTGAGAGCGAATGGATCTTGCTCCGGTGGAGCTCGCCTTATATTGGGTTCTGGTGACGGTAGGGGATCTCCCCTTCCTTCTCCTTGTGGTGGTGGGGGAGTATCTTCTCCTTCTTCTTGTGCTTGTCTGTGTATGGGCGCCACAGGGTGATTTTCCACTCCCAGAAGTGGGGGAACTCCTTGCTCTTCGAGTCGAGCTCGAGAGCAAGTGCGCGCGCCGCGCGGAGGAGTGCGCTCGACTGGCATTGCGTAGAGCGGGTTCGTAGTATGTATCCACGTACTTTGAAGCCCCACGTTGGGCGCCAATTGTTATGCGGGAACGTCGAATTTTGATTAAGTTCGTTTGCCTTCGAACGGTAGCCCTGAGAAGGCTAAAAACCGAAAGAAGTTTAAAAGTTTACACTCTTGTTACTGCCAGGACGGTTTTAATTGAACTTTTACAAAAGTTCGTTTGCTTCCGAACAGTAGCCCTGAGAAGGCTAGTAACCGAAAAGAGTTTAGGAGTTTACTCTCTGCCACTGCTAAGACGGTTTGAATTGAACTTTTACAAAAAGTTCGTCAGCTTTCGAACGATAGCCTTGAAAAGGCTGGAAACCGAAAAGAGTTTAGGAGTTTGCACTCTGCCACTGCTAAGACGGTTTGAATTGAACTTTTACAAAAAGTTCGTCAGCTTCCGATAGCCTTGAAAAGGCTGGAAACCGAAAAGAATTTCAGAGTTCGCACTCCGCAATTGACAAGTCGGTTAGTCTCGATCTTTAGCAAAAGTTCGAGGTCTTTCGAAATCCTACGTGAGATGGTCCTGAAAAGGACCGAGGCCGAGTTGGCGTGTACAAGTTCCAAATTGTTTAGTTGGTGATTGATGTGGATCGGGTGGTAACCGAGATCCGATGTTGTTCCGTAGTCAACTCTGCAACAGAAGGTTGGAAACCCCGTTGAGCTCGTAAACTTGGCTGCGGTGACTCTGCGATGAAGTTGTCTTGTCCTTGCTGGTCAGTTGTGGCCGGAAAGTCCAGGCCGCACTCGCTGAATGAGAAAGATCGAGGCTCGAAGTGGCCGATACTTAAGCCCTGGCGGGGATAAGTCGCTTGTGGGTGCCGGCGCTGCGCCACCTAGCGGTCGCTAGTGAAGCTTCCCAGCGCAAGAAGTGGGAAGGAGGCTTGGAAAGGAGCGAGAAATAATAAGATTGAGTATATGTGTTTAACTTAGGTTTATTAACGTTCCCTAGGCCAAGCTCTCGCGGGCGAGCGAGATCCGACTCCGGAAAGTCCAGGAGTGGAACTGCGTGCCGAATCGAATCGGCGCTGTCTTTTATACCGCTGGCCGGTCGGCGCGCGAGCCGGCAGCGGCCAAGTGGCGGAGTGGGGATACGCACGCAGGAGTCTCGTGTCGTTGGCGTATATCAAAATCAAGGACGAGGAAGTGAACTCCCTCTGCTTCACCTGTGGAAAGACCTACCACGCCAGCTGCCTGGTTCGCCTGATCTCGAGCAAACCGCGAGCCTGCTGCTCTCGTAACGCTCGTGTACCCGACGAAGAGGGTGCTCTGACCGAGCTGCGCCGTGCCGACAGTGCCCGGGCGCGTTTGGCGATTAGGACAGAGTCCCGCTCTGTCGCGCTGGATGCTCTTAGGGGCGTCACCTCTGGCACTTTCGAGGAGCTCGACGTTGACGACGGTCCCACTCTTCTCGTCATGGCGGACGCTGCTGAGCCTCAAAATCAGCTTGATCAGGTGATTGCATACATGAAGAAGAGATTCGATGCTGTGGAGTCGCTCGTCACCGAGACGAACAGGAAACTCGACGCCAACCAGGCTACGCTTGCCACTACAGTGTTGGAGATTGGCCATATTAAGGAATACATTTCAGCCGGGCGGCCTAGTACGGACCTGCGTGTCCGGGGCATTCCTCGCTCTATCCCGCATGACACACCGGAGGCACTCCGCGGCATTTTCAAGTCCGCCCTGGATGTCATTGGGGCCCCTCAGATTCTCGAAGACGTCCTTGAATTTAGACTTTTTGGCGACGATCCACCACCGCGCCAGGCCACGGGCGACTTGCCTGTGCCCTCATTCTCATTTGTGGCTGTTTTCAAGCAACCGGCGTCGCGCGCATTTGCCATAAGGCAAAAGCGTCGTCATGGCAGGGTCTTATCTTCCGACCTAGTCCCGGGTAGTCCCACCGCCGAGATTCTTTTTCATGAGCTGCTACCGGGGCCGATCTACAGATTCTTTCAGGCGGCCAAGAAGCGTGGCAGGGAGCGAGGCTACGCTGTCTGGTGCGACGATGGTCGCATATACGCGCGCAAGCTGACAGGCTCTGAGCGCATTGAGTTGGTCACCGAGGTCGACCTGAACCGTCTCGCATGACGGTTGGTGCGTTTGCGCTCGAGGATTGGAGAGCTGCAGTCCCAGCTTCGGATCATGCAGGTCAATGCCTACTCTCTGCGCAAGCAGTTCGCGGTCGTTCGGGACCAGATGCTCGCTCTGGAGGTCGATGTGCTCTCGGTGTGTGAGACATGGCTTACCCCGAACGTCGACACTCGGGCCGTGGCTGTGCCGGGCTACAAGCTCTACCGCAATGACCGTCAGCTACCCTCTCCAAACCCGAGGCAGGCCTACATGTTCGGTGGCGGCGTGGCGTGCTATGTGCGGGACGACCTGCCGACGAAGATAATCTATAATCCAAAGATCACTCACGTCGACGAGAATGAGGTCCTGAGCGTCGCGATCGCATTTGCGAAAAGAAAAATCCTCCTCACTTCGGTCTATCGCCACCCCAAGGGTAACTACTGCAACGCTCTTTTCGAACATTTTCAATCGATCTGCCACAACTACGATCATCACATTTTTGTCGGCGATTTTAACGCCAATATGCTGTCACAGGATGAGGAGGCCAACAGCCTGCGATCGCTCGCCGACGAATGCTCTCTCGAACTCGTACCCTCCGGCCCAACGCACCACACAAACTTCACTGACACGTGGATCGACCTGGCTTTCGTGGATTCAACGTCGCGGGTCCACAGCTACGTCAAGTCCACTGTACCATTCATTCACGGTCACGATTTTTTTTATCTTGACTATACTATCGGCGCTCCAGCTGCTGTTGCGAGGCCGCGCCTGTCTCGAAACCTTTCGAATATAAATAAAACTTTGTTTCTCTCTCAACTGGACGCTTGTCTTTCAAACCTTTCGTCCTCTCTTTCTTCTTGTGACGACACGAACCTCATGCTGGAGGAGTTCAATTCCCGGATTTCTGGTGTGCTCGACGATCATGCCCCTCTTCGGCTTGCTCGGAGGCGACGAGTGTCGGCCCCCTGGTTCACGCCCCTGCTGCGCCAGCGCTGCAAAGAGCGCGATCGCATATACAAGACTGCTAGGAGGCTTAATGATGGAGTGCTGCTCCGTCGTTATCGGTGCTTGCGCAAAACGCTCCAGCGTGACATCGAGCTTGCGCGCACTAACTATCAACGTGACGGCCTTGCATCGTGTACAGACGATGCGCGACGCTGGGCATTTCTTCGACGGCTGGGCCTCGTTGCTGCCTCGAACCCGTCTCCGCTTGACTTCTTCTCGGCCGACGATCTCATCCAGCACTACCAGTCTGTCAGTGTTCGTCATCCGTTGTGCTCTGATGAGGCGCTGGAGGCTATTATAGCAGAACCCATCCCGGCTTCTAGCCCGGAATTCCGATTTAGCGAGGCCTCTGCTGGCGAGGTGCTCGAGGCGCTGCTGCACGTCGCTCGGGGGGCTCGCGGCAGCAGCTGCGACGGCATATCGCTGCGCTTTTTCGACGGCTCCTTTCACATTATTGCACCGTTCCTGGCGCAGATTCTCAACGTTTCTACTGCCACTGCCAACTATCCTGCGCTATGGAAACGTTCAACCATCGTGCCACTCAGCAAGGTCTCTCGGCCTCAGTCACCTGCTCAGACTCGCCCGATCGCCAATCTGCCTCACCTCTCTCGAGCCTGCGACAGAGTTATTACGCAGCAGATGGTCGCTCACCTGGAGAGTAACTCACTGCTCTCCAAGGTGCAGTCTGGCTTCAGGAGAGGCTACAGCACGCAGACGGTTCTCTTGAAGGTGGTTGGCGATCTCCGTAGGGCAGTGGAGGACGGTCATGTTACCGTGATCGTTCTCTTTGATTTCAAGTGTGCATTTGATATGCTTGACCACACCGTGCTGCTGACAAGACTGCGCGCGCTCGGATTCACGGCCGATGCACTGCGCTTCGTCCGCTCGTACCTCGGCGGTCGAGCGCAGGCGGTGGCCGACTCTAGTGGCCCTGCTTCTGCCTTCTTGCCGTCGACTTCTGGTGTGCCTCAAGGGTCCTCTCCAGCGCCCATTCTGTTTGCCGTTTTCGTCGACTCTGTGCTTGGCGCTCTCCGGCACTGTGGAGCCTCGTGCATGCTCTTCGCTGATGATCTACAAATCTACCTTTCTGGCCCACCCGAGGAACTCGATGCTATGACTGCCAAAATAAATGCCGACGTTCAGGCTGTGTCTGATTGGGCCAGGGAATCGGGCCTCCTCCTGAGCGTCACGAAGACTCAGGCTATGATCGTCGCGTCTGACCAGCGGAGAATGCGCCTGCACGGACCATTTGTGCCGATTATGCTGGATGGTGCGGTCGTGCCGTTCGAAAATAAAATTCGCAACCTGGGCCTTACGATTAGGAGCAACCTCTACTGGGACAGCCAGATCAGTGCCATCTCAACGCGTGTCCATGGCGTGCTGCATCGACTCCGAGCCCGGTCGCGAGTGCTGTCGACGGGTGTCCGGCGTCTCCTGGCTTCGGCCCTCGTACTGCCACATTTTGATTACGCTTGTGCAGTATTTCCTGTGCTGACCGACGAGCTCGAGACCAAGCTGCGCCGCCTGCTGAACACCACTATCAGGTTTGTCTTCGGCCTTCGCCGAGATGCCAGGATGCTACCTTACCAGCGTATACTGGGATGGCTTACTCCCTCCTCGCGCCGGAACTACTTCGTGGCTGTCCAAGTCCACCGTGTCCTGCGGCAGGGGAGGCCGGCGTATCTGCGAGACATGCTCACCAGGCGTCCCCCCATGGACCGCGCCCTTAGAAGCAGCGCCCGTGATGTCCTCTCCGTCCCATTTGCCGACAGGGAGACATATAAGCGCGGATTCGTCGTGTGGGGCTCACGCTTCTGGAACGATCTACCTGCCAGCCTCACCAACATCCAAAGTACTCCTGCATTTAAGATTGCCCTCAAGAGATACCTCCTCAATCAACTGGGTCAGGAACAGGCACAATGAGCGAGGCTTGATTTTTGTTCTCATTCTTGTTTTTATGCTTGCTCGTCGATTTGTAAAGGTCTTTGTTTTCAGCCTACTAATTAGATACTAAGGATTATGTTTTACTGCTCTTTTTTCTCTATGTAAATATTATAACATTACTCGATGCTTTTTTGTGCTCCAATATTTTTTTTTTTTTGTATCTTCAACTGTTGAAAAATGTATAATTATTGTCTCCTAAATAATTGTACTAGCCAATGAGCCCTACGGCGCTTCGCGTCTGGGCGTTAAAAAATTTTTTATCAATCAATCAATCTCTCCCTCTCTCTCTTTCTCTTTCTCTTTCTCGAGTAAACAAACGTCCCAGTAAGTTGCATGGCGTGTGGTGTGTAGCGTGCATTGTGTCCTGCACTGCAGTCCCTATGTGCACTACGCTGGTCGGGCGTATTATAAGCAAATATATACATGCAATCGCGCAGAGACGGACACACTTAGGTTTTATGTACGTATTGGCACGATGACCTTATGCGATTTATCAGCGAAGCGTGTCAAGCTGTAACAATGCTATGTATGCTATTTATACACGCTGCACGTATATCGGTATGCATGTATATGTACTCGCAAGTGTGCGCTCTACATTCGATCGGCGTGTAAGAACGCAACTTATATAGTCTATATACACATACCGGATGTGCGTATTCGGAATTTGGAAAAATAATGAGAAAGAGAAAAAGAGAAGGAAAGAAAAAAACTCGGCCAATTTCAGAAGTTAAAAGTTATGAGTATTTTTCACTTTTTATCCGAAAAACTCTATTTTTTCTTACTATCGGTAAAAAGAGAATCGCACTATTTATACAGGGAGGATCACACTCTAGACTCACGTGCTTAGACTCTTGACCTCGAGTTAAATTGGACTTATAATAATGATATACAGGAGTCCCTCGTTATACGCGGGTTTATTATCCACGGAATTCGTTATCCGCGGTTAGTCGATTTGCGCCCATCCCTTCGTATCCGCGGGTCGAGTCTTGTTATCCGCTGATCGAAGATCGTAATTTTTTTCTCGGACGTATCCATATTCAGTTTGAATTTGGTTAGTGTAGACGCGTAAATCGAAATTGTCAATTAACCTAAATTTGTTGAAAATTTATAAATTTATTTAAGTATGGCTTCATCTAAAACTCCGTCGAAAACTGCCTCAAAAACCACTGGCAGATCAGACTGATGATGCACCTGAACCGATTTTTGATTCAAAACTGATTGTCGAAGTTATGGTTCTAGTTATTGGAGCAGGTGAATTAGCAATGACTGGTGATCCAATAATGACGCGTAGCTCGACTTTCAAACACTACTATGATTTAGCTGCACAAATTTATGAAGAAATGCACAAAGATATTTTGAGACGAGCAAAACAGAAAAAAATTAACCGATTACTTTAAAAATTAAACATAGAATTGCATATATGTGTTGTAAATATAAATAAACATGTATAAATAGATAAAATACTCAACAAATTCGTTTATTTGTAGGTAAAATGAACATATAAACTGTGCTTTCTCGAGGTTGAGGAACGTAACCCTCTCTTTCCCATAAGAGCAAGGTCTTATTATCCGCGGTTTTGTTATACGCGGTACTTTTGAGGAACGTAACCCCCGCTTATAACGAGGGACTCCTGTAAACAATTCCTCACATACCTGACTAGCTGAGTACAAAGTTCCAATGAATCGGAGCTATAATTGTAATGAGCATAGCTCAAAAGGGCCTAGACTCTCGAACTCGAGTTAAGTCGGACTTATTATGATAATATGCACAATTTCTCACACAAATAATGCGCTACCTATATCCAAGCTGTCTTCTCTCGGCGGCTTGTGTATGCACTCCCGCATTACCCATATTTATATTATAGCATATGCACCAAAGTATATCGTACATAAACGCGGCGCACTAGATACGTCAAGCTCGCAGCTGAATCTGGATTTGCACACATGCAGTTATGTGCATATCCTTTAAATTTGGTTTTATTTCTCCCTTCTTTTTTTAATCCCTATGATCGCGAAAAAATTTTTCCATATTTTGACCGCAAACATATAAAAGATATGCTAACGCAGCCTATTGACGACCACCTATAAAGCGATTAGAAAGCGACGTCATTAGATATGTCGGGTTAAGTCGGGCCTGTGTGTGCTCATTGTTCGCGTGCTCGCGCAGCTGATCTTTGAAAATATATCGTTCGCAGCCTAGTCACAAAAATATCCATGTGTAATGTAAATGAATCACGGCCTGGCGCCGGATTCTCGGAAAGCATCACATGACTCTTGAGTGACTAGCAAGCGCGGCAGAAAAAACAAGGAAATCAAGGCCAATCAGTAACGACAAAATACAAAACTTATAATGACCGTAATAAGAAAATTCTCAAATTAATTTAAATTTTACCCCCAGAGAGAATATGAAACTTTTTATGTAATATAATTGATTATTAATAGCATGAATACATATCTCATTTATTAGTAATTGAGTATTGTTGTTATATTTTATATTATACAACTAAAGTGATTATACATTATACATTACTTATACATTTAATATAAACATTTTTCTTACAATCTAAGTAACGTCCAAAAATAAGAGGTTGGCGCGCGAAGCACGCAGGGGTGGCATAAGCCCTTCTAATATAAATATAAGTTCAAAAATGTGAATGTATCACACCAACAAGCAAAACATTTAATTACTACTATATATCAGTATGGCGTCAAATATATTAGTAACAATATAATATAATATGTATATAAGTGCAGTTATTGCTATTTATTAATTATCTTCAATGCATTATTCTTGCGTTCTGTACTTTGGCTTGGCCTCTTAGTGTCAAGAGTCCTCTCACAATTATTTTCTTTATTTTTACTGACAATAAAAAAAGATAAATAATATTATTATTTTGTTCCATAAGATATACTTTAATTTGAGTGAGAATATCCAAATGTTATGTACCTTTGAGATCGGGTAATTCTCTTCTGTGAATCATGGGTGACATTTTAACCCTTAGAAATATTTTCTTCATTTTAACTGAAAATAAAAATAGATAAATAATATTATTATTTTGTTCCACATCATATATTTAATTTTTAGTGAGAATATCTGAATGTTATGTACCTATGGAATCGAGTAATTCTCTTCTGTGAATCAGAGGTGACATTTTGACCCTTACAAATATCAGGGGATGATAGGGTTTCCCACGATAGTGGTCCCCATGATAGGGTTTCCCACTCATAATTTTCTAAGTTCTTGACAGAATCAAACAATCGTCAGCTTAGAAGATTCGCGCGAATGCGCCCTATCTAGATTCAGTGATTCTGCCCCGATCTCTTGAATTTTGACAAAGATATGAGCGAAAAACACTTTTCATAACCCCAAAATTAAAGAGTTTTCCACTTATAATTTTCTGAGTTCTTGACAGAATCAAACGCTCGACAGCTCAAAAGATTCGCGCGAATGCGCCCTATCTATATTCAGTGATTCTGCCCCGATATCTTGAACATTAACGAAATTATTGGAGGAAAACACTTTTCATAACCTTAAAATCAAAGGCTTTCCCAAGTGTAATTTTCTTAGTTCTTGACAGAATCAAACGCTCGATAGCTCAAAAGATTCGCGCAAATGCGCCCTATCTATATTCAGTCATACTGCCCCGATATCTTGAATATTGACGAATATATGGGCGAAAATCACTTTTCATAACCTTAGAATCAAAGGGTTTTCTACTTATAATTTTCTGAGTTCTTGACAAAATCAAACGCTCCATAGCTCAGAAGATTCGCGCGAATGCGCCATATCTATATTCGGTCATTCTGCCCCGATATCCTGAATATTGACGAAGATATAAGAGGAAAACACTTTTCATAACCTCAAAATCAAAGGGTTTTCCACTTATAATTTTGTGATTTTTGGACAGAATCAAACGCTCGATAGCTCAGAAGGCTCGCGCGAATGCGCCCTATCTATCTTCAGTCATTCTGCCCCGATATCTTGAATATTGACGAAGATATTAGAGGAAAACACTTTTCATAACCTCAAAATCAAAGGGTTTCACATGTATAATTTTCTAAGGTTTTGACAGAATCAAACGTTCGACAGCTCAGAAGATTCGCGCGAATGCGCCCTATCTATATTCAGTGATTCTGCCCGGATATCTTGAATATTGACGAAGATATGAGAGGAAAACACTTTTCATAACCTCAAAGCAAAGGGTTTCCCACTCATAATTTTCTGAGTTCTTGACAGAATCAAACGCTCGATAGCTCAGAAGACTTGCGCGATTGCGCCCTGTCTATATTCGGTCATTCTGCCCCGATATCTTGAATATTGACGAAGATATTAGAGGAAAACACTTTTCATAACCTCAAAATCAAAGGGTTTCCCACTCAAAATTTTCTGAGTTCGTGACAGAATCAAACGCTCGATAGCCCAGAAAATTCGGGCGAATGCGCCCTATCTATATTCAGTGATTCTGCCCGGATATCTTGAATTTTGACAAAGATATGGGCGAAAAACACTTTTCATAACTCCAAAATTAAAGAGTTTTCCACTTATAATTTTCTGAGTTCTTGACAGAATCAAACGCTCGACACCTCAGAAGATTCGCGCGTTTGCGTTCTATCTATATTCAGTGATTCTGCCCCGATATCCTGAATATTGACGAAGATATAAGAGGAAAACACTTTTCATAACCTCAAAATCAAAGGGTTTCACAAGTATAATTTTCTGAGGTTTTGACAGAATCAAACGCTCGATAGCTCAGAAGGATCGCGCGAATGCGCCCCATCTATGTTCAGTCATTCTGTCCTGATATCTTGAATATTGACGAAGATATTAGAATAAAACACTTTTCATAACCTCAAAGCAAAGGGTTTCCCACTCATAATTTTCTGAGTTCTTGACAGAATCAAACGCTCGATAGCCCAGAAAATTCGGGCGAATGCGCCCTATCTATATTCAGTGATTCTGCCCGGATATCTTGAATTTTGACAAAGATATGGGCGAAAAACACTTCTCATAACCCCAAAATTAAAGAGTTTTCCCCTTATAATTTTCTGAGTTCTTGACAGAATCAAACGCTCGACAGCTCAGAAGATTCGCGCGAATGCGCCCTATCTATATTCACTCATTCTGCCCCGATATCTTGCATATTGACGAAGATCTTATAGAAGAACACTTTTCATAACCTCAAAATCAAAGGGTTTACCAAGAATAATTTTCTGAAATCTTGACAGAATCAAACGCTCGATAGCTCAGAAGACTTGCGCGATTGCGCCCTGTCTATATTCAGTCATTCTGCCCCGATATCTTGAATATTGACGAAGATATTAGAGGAAAACACTTTTCATAACCTCAAAATCAAAGGGTTTCCCACTCATAATTTTCTGAGTTCTTGACAGAATCAAACGCTCAATAGCTCAGAAGACTCGCGCGAATGCGCCCTATCTATATTCAGTCATTCTGCCCCGATATCTTGAATATTGACGAAGATATGTGCAGAAAACCCTTTTCATAACTTCGAAATCAAAGGGTTTTCCAAGTATAATTTTCAGAGTTCTTGACAGAATCAAACGCTCGATAGCTCAGAAAATTCGGGCGATTGCGCCCTATCTATATTCAGTGATTCTGCCCCGATATCCTGAATATTGACGAAGATATTAGAGGAAAACACTTTTCATAACCTCAAAATCAAAGGGTTTCCCACTCAGAATTTTCTGAGTTCTTGACAGAATCAAACGCTCGATAGCTCAGAAGATTCGCGATAATGCGCTCTATCTATATTCAGTCATTCTGCCCCGATATCTTGAATATTGACGAAGATATAAGAGGAAAACACTTTTCATAACCTCAAAATCAAAGGGTTTCACAAGTATAATTTTCTGAGGTTTTGACAGAATCAAACGCTCGATAGCTCAGAAGGCTCGCGCGAATGCGCCCCATCTATGTTCAGTCATTCTGCCCCGATATCTTGAATATTGACGAAGATATAAGAGGAAAACACTTTTCATATCCTCAAAATCAAAGGGTTTTCCACTTACAATTTTGTGATTTTTTGACAGAATCAAACGCTCGATAGCTCAGAAGGCTCACGCGAATGCGCCCTATCTATATTCAGTCATTCTGATCCGATATCTTGATTATTGATGAAGATATTAGAGGAAAACACTTCTCATAACCTCGAAATCAAAGGGTTTAACAAGTATAATTTTCTGAGTTCTTGACAGAATCAAACGCTCGATAGCTCAGAAGACTCGCGCGAATGCGCCCTATCTATATTCAGTCATTCTGATCCAATATCTTGATTATTGATGAAGATATTAGAGGAAAACACTTCTCATTACCTCGAAATCAAAGGGTTTAACAAGTATAATTTTCTGAGTTCTTGACAGAATAAGCGCTCGATAGCTCAGAAGATTCGGGCGAATGCGCCCTATCTATATTCAGTGATTCTGCCCGGATATCTTGAATTTTGACAAAGATATGGGCGAAAAACACTTCTCATAACCCCAAAATTAAAGAGTTTTCCCCTTATAATTTTCTGAGTTCTTGACAGAATCAAACGCTCGACAGCTCAGAAGATTCGCGCGAATGCGCCCTATCTATATTCACTCATTCTGCCCCGATATCTTGAATATTGACGAAGATCTTATAGAAGAACACTTTTCATAACCTCAAAATCAAAGGGTTTCCCAAGAATAATTTTCTGAAATCTTGACAGAATTAAACGCTCGATAGCTCAGAAGACTCTTGCGAATGCGCCCTATCTATTGAGGCGTTCCTTATGCGAGCGACGCAGGTTTCTAAGCTGCGTTTATAATACGCGCGCGTAAGAATTGGAATTTATCGAAGTACTCGTCCGAGAGTGCTCTCGACACGTGCCTCAATAACGTACGTGCGAGAGTGAGAGAGAGAGTATTGTACGCGGAGCGCGGTAGGTAAGATACTCGGGGACTTTCTGCCTGTGACACGCACGTAACAATTACATGTGAAAGAAATATGTATGGCAATAATTATAAGTGCTATTGAATGAACGTGAATAGAATAAACATTGAATAAACATGAATTTCAGAGTATTGTGGAAAAACTATTACTTCTTTTTATTAGATGCATCAATTACCAAATTTACTATTGTCAAAGAAAAAAAAAAGAATACATAAATGACTTTAATTAATCTTTCTGTTGAACTGCGATAATAAGTTACTCGCTGATTACTCGTAAAGAGGCTTGATCAGGCGTCGTAACTTATACCGATGAATGTGATGCGTGTGAAATTATTGTGAATTTATTTTACCTTACTCTGTGCCGACGCACACGGATCTGCGGAGGTGCTGGGGTGGCACGAGGTCTCATTCGTGTTCCTGTGTAAAGTTATGAAAGGAGGTCACACACGGCTCGAAAGGGTAAGGTAAAATAAATGCAGAATCGTCTGTCTCGTCTCGGCATCCAGCAAGATTGGAGTGGAACCTAGACTCCGACGGACGTATTCTATGCAGCGTGAGGCTAACGGTATTCAGCGTATACGTGATACCTGGTCCGGCCCTCGTGCATTTATCTATCACTGCAACTGCGCTAGCGGTATTCACTTATAAGTGAAGCCTGATTCAGCGTGTGTTGCAGTGATTGGACTACAAGGAAAACTGCTCCCAAAGGATAACTCACATCCAGACGTCAACTTGCGTTGCGATAACCCGAATTAGCCCCCCTGATCGCACTTCACGGTTAAATGCACAACTTGCACTCCGCAAAACACTGAAGCTCCCAACGGCAGCGCAATTACCGCACTAGCGACAATCGCTTACACTAATTACCACCTCACTGAACCGGTAATTAGTTTAGTCGGCTATTGCGATGGTCGAACGGTACCAAGAAGAGTATTGTTCGTGATGTCGCAATAGCTGTACTCAATTATTTCACGGCACTGGTACTTCACTTTGACTAAGTGTCGTGTAAGTGAGACTCGTAGAATAATTACAATAGTAATAAGGATGAGACTGATAATAATCAGGTAGGTCGCGCGTTGCTCCTTTTATACTCGCGCCCTGGAGTCACAAGTGGGGGTCGCTCTCATGCGGTCGCCTCCTTCTCTCGCGTGCTTCACGGAGTGGGATGCGGCGTATGGGTTTTTCGCTGCGCGCGCGCGCAAGCCGGTAGGCGAGTAGGGGGAGTTCGTTTCTCGCCGCTCTCTCTTGACTCTCACTCGACTGGCGCGCGTACGAGCGCGTTACTTGACCATTTTTTTTTTATCAGCTCCGTTGCAATAGTCCCCCTAAACTCTTCTGAAAGAATGCGTGAGTTCATGCAGGGCTTGAAAGGAGAGTTTAACAGTGCAATGTTATATGTTTTGGTCTTTATTGTCAGTAATGTCTTTGTTTTTTGTCATGTTCTAATTGTCGTCGTCTGATATCGTGATTGTGGTCGGACTGCGTCGTTGTACTGTTGTTGCTGTGGATGATACGTCGTCCGGGTCGGTCACGGGGTCGTCCTGTCGTGGGTCGTAGGGCTTGATCGTGGCCTGCGGTCGGTTCAATGGAATGAGGGTGTCGGGCATGCCCGGCAATGCAATGCGCCTGGTACGGTATAGTGCAGCACAAACTGCTCGAGCCTCGTCGTCGATCGGGTTCTTGAAGCTGCAGTAACCGCATTGTACTTCCAGATTACTTGTAGGTTTTCTGCTTGCCACGCCTCGCACCTCGACAGATGGTCGGTCCACGTCATGTGTCTTGTTATGTATGTAAGCAAAAAAAAATAAAAAAACGGAAAAAGAATTATTTATGCGTGTGATTGAATCGTAGATGAAGTTGAGTTACTCTGACTCACTGATGCTTGATGCGTCACATTCAATGACGTCATCTAGCTTCTCAGCATCGTCGAGGCCCTTGAGTTGTAACTTGCTTTCGAGTTTTTTGATTTCTGTTTTCGTATTTTGTATTTGTGTCACTATAGGGTAGATGAGTGGCAGGTAGTATTGAGGTGATGCGAGGACACTGTCGAGTTGTTCGGGACCGAGTGATTCTCGTATAATTTCCCACATCTTCGTACGACCGGCGCGATGTCGTGGAATAATCGCAAGTCCTTGTGCTCGCGCTTCACTTACTTTCCGCTGCCGTGCCGCGTTCCGACGTTGCCTTCGCGTCATCTGGAATGTACAATTTTAAGCTTGAGATGTGATAATTGCCTCGAATTTTACCGTCTTCGCGTTGGTTGATTCGTATGTTGCCGGAGGTCGGATCCGTGTAACTGTATACGGCCCTTTGTAGAGGTGTAATAACTTGGCAACGATGCCTGTTTTTCCCGACGCGACTCTGAGTGCTTTTACGAGGACTTGCGCACCGATCGGCAAATTGGTGATCGCGTGCGAATTGTTGATTTTATCGGCCTTGTGGTTTCCAATTGTACGGATGTTTTCTCTCGCCCGTCGGATAATTTCGTCATGCGTCATGTTTTCACGTTGCGTTATGACTACCTTCGTCTAAAAGCGGTCGGGTCTTTGGCCGGTATGTACTTCCATCGGCGTAAACCCAGTAGTTTCGCTCACAGTCGTATTCATTGTTTCGGCTATCATGTCGCACCATCGTGACCAACATTTGTGGTCATGGCTTGCAAGTGTCCGCAGAAATCTGCCGACTTCCTTGTTATATCTTTCCCCAATGTTTGACCTCGGATGGCGGATTGAACTATAAAATACTCGAATACCGGCTCGCGACATCGCGTTTCTCCACGCGTGTGAGGTGAATTGACTTCCGTGGTCGCTCTGTACGGATGTTATCGGTCCGTAACGCGGTATGTAGTTTTTGATTATACAGTTGAGGGCTGAATGACATGTGGCGTTTACTAAGGGATAAATTTGGATGAATTTGGAGAAGGCGTCTACCAATACTAGCATATGCTTGTACTGATTGACTGCGGGAGGTAAGGGTCCAATGAAGTCGATGGAAATGAGTTCGTTTGGTCGTGTAGGTGTAATAGGCTGTGTGCGTCCGTACAATGGGTGAGTGCAGCTTTTGGTGCGTTGACATGAGTCGCAGCTTTTCAAAGTGCGTGTTATTGAACGTAATAAGTTCGGACTGTAAAAGTCTTCGGCGATGCACCTTGCGACTTTCCTGGCTCCTACATGTCCGAGTAATTCGTGGAGTTCGCGGGCTAGCGATTTTAATAACACTTCTGGTAAATAAATCTTATCTCCGCGTTCTGTTTGCCCATAAAATAAGTCGTTGCTCTTTTTGAGGGCTGCGGCGTGTTTACTTTTTATGAGTCGTTGCAGACGTCGATCTTCTGCTTGCCTCATTCGCAATGATTTTTATTCGCATAGAATCTCCGTTGATGGTTTTCGAGTCAGTAATTGATAAATTTCGGCCGTCTGACTGTTCTCGTTTTCGATGCCGGGGGGTCGCGATAATTGATCAGCGAGTACATTCTTTTTTTCGGGAATGTATTTGACTACAAAATCGTAGTCTTGTATAGCTAGACTCCATCGCATTAACCGGCTGCTCAGGAATTTACACGTTTGTAAATAAGTCAGTGCCTGATGGTCCGTACGAATCTCGACCTTATTTCCGATCAGGTAAGAGCGAAATTTATGCAGTGCCCATACGATCGCGAGAAGTTCGAGCTCTGTAGTGAAATAATTCATCTCCGCTGCTTTTAACGTACGGCTGGCTAAGTAAATAATTCGTAAGTCTCCGGGCTCTACCTCTTGGCAAAGTGCGGCGCCAATAGCTACGTTACTTGCGTCGGTGAACAACACATATGGCCTGTTACGAACCGGGTGGTGTAAGAAAAGTTCTTTGCAAAATAAGTCTTTGATCGCTTGGAAAGCCTGTTGTTCGACTTCGCCCCAACACCATGGTGTTTTTACTTTGGTTAATGCAAGCAAAGGTGCACTGGCTTGTGCCAAACGGTCGGTAAAGCGTGCGTTGAAATTTACAAGTCCCAGGAAGCCCTTGACTTGCGTCACGTTCTGAGGAGGTGGAAACTTCTGAATCGCTTCGGTTTTTGCGTCATCAATGCGTATTCCCTCGGGTGTCAAAATGAAGCCAATGAAACGAATTGATTTTCGCGCCAGTTCAAATTTGTCAAAGTTCACAGTAACATTCTCGCGGTCAATGCGCGTCAATACTTCGTCAAGATCGCGGATGTGTTGTTCCGTGTTCGGCGAAACGACTAACCAGTCGTCAACGAAATCAATTACTTTTGCACGGACCCCTGAGAGGATCGTCTCCGCGGCTCTGTTCAAAGCAGCACTAGATATTTTTAATCCGAAAGGGACGACCGGATATTGGTATGTCCGACCTTGGTGTAGAAAACCGGTAAATTTACGCGATTCCCGATCGAGGGGTATTTGCCAGAACGACGCTCTGAGGTCAAGGCTCGACATGATACCAATTTGGTCGCACTGCCGAAGCACTTGATCAACTTCCTCAGGTCCGTCATGATCCGCTACCATACGCTCGTTCACCTGTCGCGCATCCAAACACACCCGTACGCTTCCATCCTTTTTAGCTACCACTACTAAGGGATTGATAAACGCGGTGTCGGATCTCTCTATGACTCCGTATGCTAACATTTTATCGATCTCGTTGGAAACCTTATCACGATATTTCGTCGGCACTGGGTATGATTTTATGAAAAAAGGTTCACTGTCTTTCATTTTGATTGTGTATTCGAACGATTGAAAACGTCCGGGTTCTTTCCGAAAGCAATGTCGGTGTTTCAAACATAGCGCTATCAATTTCTTTTGTGTTTCGCTGTCAAGTTGAGTCGCTTCTACTTTCGCACAAATCTCATCAAATCGTAACTCGATTGTCGATTGAGCTGATCCACTGTCTCGGATACAACATAAAGTTTCGAGAATGTCTTTCGTCGCCCTCTCTGTGCACCGTAACGGCTTAATAAGCGTTCGATTACAGGCGGCTGCGTTTGCATTATTCGTAAGCTCTACGCGATTGGTGAGATCATAGTTAATCGTCGCCCGATTCGACTCGTTGTTCACTGTGAGTGTACGATGGTATACGTCGATAACGATTCGAAGCGAGTCGAGTCCGTCGATACCTAATATGCACTGTTTCACGAGGCCTGGGACGACTAGGAAGCTTATATTTTCGGTAACGTTTTGTATTGTTACGGGAAGCAGTATTTGGAATTTTACACGTACTGCTTTCTCGCCACGAAATCCGGTCACATAGGTATTCACTACGGGTAGTATGGGGTATGCCGAAAATTTCGCGCGGTGTGTGTTAAAAATATGTTCTTGCACGCAAGAGACTCGTGCTCCTGTGTCGATAAGTGAGATAACATCTACCACATCACCCAACGAAACTGAAATGCAGGGGCATTTGTTTTCTCTTGTCCCCCTGTCTTCGTCTTCCGATAACAAATCGTCTCGAATGTTACGATAAATGTTGTATAAGTGAAAAACGGCTGTGAAGCTATGTTTTTTATCCGACTTTGGATTCACAGCCCACCCTAGTTTCCCAACGAATTTTCGATTTCGTTTGTCGCATATTCGTTTCCGATTTCCTCTGTGTCGTGTATGTCAACTTGATGTATGTTTGTGGGACGTGAAGGATTTTGTTGGTTGTGTGGTGTGTTACGTGGCTTGTTGTAACTATAATTGTTATTATTGTTGTAACGAGCTGTGTTTGCGTGTGGTGTGTTATAATCGCGTTGCCAATGTGCTTCGCGTCTCAATTTTAGTGTGTCGCGCTCAGAGTTCAATTTGCCCATGTTGTCGAGCCTATCGAGAAATTCAACTAATTCGTCGATTTGACTGATTCTTTGCGTAACTATCGCGTTCTGTGTAGTGTAATCAAAATGACGTGAGAATTTGTCGATTAAGTCGACTTCTGCGGGTACATCGTCCAACATTTTCACTTGATTGTAAATGTGAATGATGGATTCGCTTCGGCTCATGTTTTTCTCTGCCGTGTAGTGTCCAAGTTCTAAAGATTCGCGTTTGCGCGCTTGTATAATTCTACTCCAATATCGCTGCTTGAATTTATTTTGAAACTGCGCGAATGTGTAAATCGACTCTGATGTGTGTTCCCACCAGTCCGCGGCTGGTCCTTTTAACGCTTGTTTTACCACGTGTTTAAAGTGTAACTCGGTTAATCCGACTGCATTGAAATAATCCATGAAATCTTTTAAAAAACTCATTGGCTTTTCATAAGGAGCTGCTGCGAATGTTGGGATTACAATTTTTGCGGGCTGTAGGAAGGTGTGTCTTTGTGTCGTGTGCGTATTGGTGTGGTTTTGTGTAGGTGTGTTGTGCTCGGTCGTCTGACTTTGCTGTGTCGCATTGAGTTGCGCTGATGCTGTGTGTTGTGTGTTTTGAATCGACATGTTTCTGATTTGCTCTACTATTGCGTCGAGACGTTGATTTACGCGTTGCTCGAGTTGAGCAACTTCTTCCTGAACTAGTTGTTTCGTCTCGCTATTCGTCCTGTCGACTGTATGGGATAATCTATCGAAACGTCGGTCAAATTCACTTCGCGTTATGAAAAGTTGGCTTGGGCTCATTGTCGAGGAGTCGCCGCTCTCGTCAAGTGACTGATTATGTACTTGATCTTGAGGGAATAAGTACATGTTTTTATCTTGTTCATTTTGTTTAAGCGATTTTAATTTCGATCGGGTCATCATGGGGTTTTTTTGTATTGCACCGGTCGCGCCCGCTACTTCTTGTAGTGCGTTTTTGTCTGTTTCTTTCTGCTGTGCATCTTTCGTGTTCTTTGTAGGCGGTGTGGTGAACATGTTGTGTTTTGTGCGTCTGTGTATGTGATGAAGATGAATATGAATTCCGCACTTGTCTCGTGTGTCGTCAGCTTACGCTTGCGTACGCACGTGGCTCTTTAAATTGCGATATGACTGGGTGTACGCTCTCGCGTATTGGAATACTGGAACGCGGTGAGCGAGATTAGCTCTCGTTGCGTTCGACTATGTACTGTGCGCTACTGCGGCTTATCTCTTAGCGAGTGCTGCGATAATACGGCTGTTTGGTACGCGTAACTTTTGTATGTCGCGGTGATTCGACTCGAATTCCTCGCGACTACTGATATTCATGTTATTCATTTTATTGTTCTGAATTTAAAATTTAAAAGTTAATGAATTTTTTGTGCGTTTTTTTTTGTCACTCGTAATCCCCACCCCAGGGATGCCAGTTTTATTGAGGCGTTCCTTATGCGAGCGACGCAGGTTTCTAAGCTGCGTTTATAATACGCGCGCGTAAGAATTGGAATTTATCGAAGTACTCGTCCGAGAGTGCTCTCGACACGTGCCTCAATAACGTACGTGCGAGAGTGAGAGAGAGAGTATTGTACGCGGAGCGCGGTAGGTAAGATACTCGGGGACTTTCTGCCTGTGACACGCACGTAACAATTACATGTGAAAGAAATATGTATGGCAATAATTATAAGTGCTATTGAATGAACGTGAATAGAATAAACATTGAATAAACATGAATTTCAGAGTATTGTGGAAAAACTATTACTTCTTTTTATTAGATGCATCAATTACGAAATTTACTATTGCCAAAGAAAAAAAAAAAGAATACATAAATGACTTTAATTAATCTTTCTGTTGAACTGCGATAATAAGTTACTCGCTGATTACTCGTAAAGAGGCTTGATCAGGCGTCGTAACTTATACCGGTGAATTTGATGCGTGTGAAATTATTGTGAATTTATTTTACCTTACTCTGTGCCGACGCACACGGATCTGCGGAGGTGCTGGGGTGGCACGAGGTCTCGTTCGTGTTCCTGTGTAAAGTTATGAAAGGAGGTCACACACGGCTCGAAAGGGTAAGGTAAAATAAATGCAGAATCGTCTGTCTCGTCTCGGCATCCAGCAAGATTGGAGTGGAACCTAGACTCCGACGGACGTATTCTATGCAGCGTGAGGCTAACGGTATTCAGCGTATACGTGATACCTGGTCCGGCCCTCGTGCATTTATCTATCACTGCAACTGCGCTAGCGGTATTCACTTATAAGTGAAGCCTGATTCAGCGTGTGTTGCAGTGATTGGACTATAAGAAAAACTGCTCCCAAAGGATAACTCACATCCAAACGGTAACTTGCGTTGCAATAACCCGAATTAGCCCCCTGGATCGCACTTCACGGTTAAATGCACAACTTGCACTCCGCAAAACACTGAAGCTCCCAACGGCAGCGCAATTACCGCACTAGCGACAATCGCTTACACTAATTACCACCTCACTGAACCGGTAATTAGTTTAGTCGGCTATTGCGATGGTCGAACGGTACCAAGAAGAGTATTGTTCGTGATGTCGCAATAGCTGTACTGAATTATTTCACGGCACTGGTACTTCACTTTGACTAAGTGTCGTGAAAGTGAGACTCGTAGAATAATTACAATAGTAATAAGGATGAGACTGATAATAATCAGGTAGGTCGCGCGTTGCTCCTTTTATACTCGCGCCCTGGAGTCACAAGTGGGGGTCGCTCTCATGCGGTCGCCTCCTTCTCTCGCGTGCTTCGTGGAGTGGGATGCGGCGTATAGGATTTTCGCTGCGCGCGCGCGCAAGCCGGTAGGCGAGTAGGGGGAGTTCGTTTCTCGCCGCTCTCTCTTGACTCTCACTCGACTGGCGCGCGTACGAGCGCGTTACTTGACCATTTTTTTTTTATCAGCTCCGTTGCACTATATTCAGTGAATCTGCCCCAAAATTTTGAATATTGACGAAGATATTAGAGGTAAACACTTTTCATAACCTCAAAATCACAGGGTTTCGCACTTATAATTTTCTGAGTTCTTGACAGAATCAAGCGCTCGACAGCTCAGAAGATTCGCGCGAATGCGCGCTATCTATAATCAGTCATTCTGCCGCGATATCTTGAATATTGACGAAGATATTAGAGGAACACACTTTTCATAACCTAAAAATCAAAGGATTTCCCACTCATAATTTTCTGAGTTCTTGACAGAATCAAACGCTCGATAGCTCAGAAGACTCGCGCCAATGCGCCCTATCTATATTCAGTCATTCTGACCCGATATCTTGAATATTGACGAAGATATAGGCGAAAAACAGTCTTCATAACCTCAAAATCAAAGGGTTTCCCACTCATAATTTTCTGAGTTCTTGACAGAATCAAACGCTCGACAGCTCAGAAGATTCGCGCGAATGCGTGCTATCTATATTCAGTCATTCTGCCCCGATATCTTGAATATTGACGAAGATATTAGAGGAAAACACTTTTCATAACCTCAAAATCAAAGGGTTTTCCACTTATTATTTTATGAGTTCTTGACAGAATCAAGCGCTCGACAGCTCAGAAGATTCGCGCGAATGCGCGCTATCTATATTCAGTCATTCTGCCCCGATATCTTGAATATTGACGAAGATATTAGAGGAAAACACTTTTCATAACCTCAAAATCAAAGGGTTTCCCACTCATAATTTTCTGAGTTCTTGACAGAATCAAACGCTCGATAGCTCAGAAGACTCGCGCGAATGCGCCCTATCTATATTCAGTCATTCTGACCCGATATCTTGAATATTGAAAAAGATATAGGCGAAAAACAGTTTTCATAACCTCAAAATCAAAGGGTTTCCCACTCATAATTTTCTGAGTTCTTAATAGAATCAAGCGCTCGACAGCTCAGAAGATTCGCGCGAATGCGCGCTATCTATATTCAGTCATTCTGCCCCGATAACTTGAATATTGACGAAGATATAAGAGGAAAACACTTTTCATAACCTCAAAATCAAAGGGTTTTCAACTCATAATTTTCTGAGTTCTTGACAGGAGCAAATGCTCGATAGCTCAGAAGACTCTTGCGAATGCGCCCTTTCTATATTCAGTGAATCTGCCCCTATATTATGAATATTGACGAAGATATTAGAGGAAAACACTTTTCATAACCTCAAAATCAAAGGGTTTACCACTTATAAATTTCTGTGTTCTTGACAGAATCAAGCGCTCGACAGCTCAGAAGATTCGCGCGAATGCGCCCTATCTATATTCAGTCATTCAGACCCGATATCTTGAATATTGACGAAGATATAGGCGAAAAACACTTTTGATAACCTCGAAATCAAAGGGTTACACAAGTATAATTTTTTGAGTTTTTGACAGAATCAAGCGCTCGACAGCTCAGAAGATTCGCGCGAATGCGCGCTATCTATATTCAGTCATTCTGCCCCGATATCTTGAATATTGACGAAGATATTAGAGGAAAACACGTTTTTTAACCTCGAAATCAATAGCTCGTTACGAATAAGTTTCAAAGAATTAAGCATTTGACCTTGAAACACTCAAAATCTTGCAAGTATTATCGACCTATCAGGTCATAGAGTCGCTAAAACGTCAGTTATTGTAGTTTTCTACCCTCACATATACTGACATGGTCTTCCTTCGGACATAGTAAGGTGAAAGTTGAAGACGAAGTATGGCGAGAATACGAATTCTCACTAGTATCCCCGATAATTATGTACATGACCTCACTTTTCGCCCGAAAAGTGGCAATGATCTCATCATATGCCGTTGTCTTGACGAACTGCCCATGAAAGATTCAAAGAAATTAAGCATTTGACCTTGAAACACTAAAAAACTTGCAAGTATTATCGACCTATCAGGTCATAGAGCCGCTAAAACGTCAGTTATTGTAGTTTTCTACCCTCAGATCCACTGACATGGTCTTCCTTTGGGCATAGTAAGGTGAAAGTTGAAGTCAAAGTATGGCGAGAATACGAATTCTCACTAAATTCCTCGATATTTATGAACATCACTTTACTTTTCGCCGAAAAAGTGGCAATGATCTCATGAGATTTCGTTTTCTTGACGAACTGCCCGTGAAAGTTTTAAAGAATTTAGCAATTGACCTTGAAACACTCAAAAACTTGCAAGTATCATCGACCTATCAGGTCATAGTGCCGCTAAAACGTCAGTTATTGTAGTTTTCTACCCTCAGATCCACTGACATGGTCTTCCTTCGGACATAGTAAGGTGAAAGTTGAAGACGAAGTATGGCGATAATACGAATTCTTACTAGTATCCCCGATAATTATGTACATGACCTCACTTTTCGCCCGAAANCGAATGTAGATAAGAGTTTCAAGCTGAGAAGCCTTCTATATATTTCAATCTTTTAAGAGATCGTGTAAGTTTTACTAAACCCAAAACCTTTTATACGGTGAAATAAAATTTCACAGATCTCCCTGCCACTGACTTTTAAACCAATACGTCATTTTGTCAGCAAGCTAACTGAGAGAATCGATCATTTACTAGTTTTCAATCGACCAAATGTTTCAATATTTCTTATCCTGTACACAAGTCCAGAAATGCCAGCGATGAAGCATGACTAACTAACTTTCTCTTTTCGAATGTAGATAAGAGTTTCAAGCCGAGAAGCCTTCTATGTATTTCAATCTTTTAAGAGATCGTGTAAGTTTTACTAAACCCAAATCCTTTTATACGGTGAAATAAAATTTCACAGATCTCCCTGCCACTGACTTTTAAACCAATACGTCATTTTGTCAGCAAGCTAACTGAGAGAATCGATTATTTACTAGTTTTCAATCGACCAAATGTTTCAATATTTCTTATCCTGTACACAAGTCCAGAAATGCCAGCGATGAAGCATGACTAACTAACTTTCTCTTTTCGAATGTAGATAAGAGTTTCAAGCCGATAAGCCTTCTATATAATTCAATCTTTTGAGAGATCGTATAAGTTTTACTAAACCCAAATCTTTTTATACGCTGAGATAAAATTTCACAGATTTTCCTACTACCAAATTTTAAACAAATACGCCATTTTGTCAGCGAGCTAAATGAGAGAATCCATTATTTACTAGTTTTCAATCGACCAAATGTTTCAATATTTCTTATCCAGCCTATCTCGCAGTACAGCTGTTGTATATGCTAAAACGTCAGTTATTGTAGTTTTCTACCCTCAGATCCACTGACATGGTCTTCCTTTAGGCATAGTTAAGTAAAAGTTGAAGGCGAAGTATGGCGAGAATACGAATTCTCACTAAAATCCTCGATATTTATGAACATAACTTTACTTTTCGCCGGAAAAGTAGCAATGATCTCAGGAGATGTCGTTTTCTCGACGAACTGCCTGTGAAAGTTTAAGAGAAATTTAGCACTTGCCCTTGAAATACTCAAAATCTTGCGAACATTATCGACCTATCAGGTCATAGAGCCGCTAAAACGTCAGTTATTGTAGTTTTCTACCCTCAGATCCACTGACATGGTCTTCCTTTGGGCATAGTAAGGTGAAAGTTGAAGGCGAAGTATGGCGAGAATACGAATTCTCACTAGTATCCCCGATACTTATGAACATGACCTCACTTTTCGCCCGAAAAGTGGCAATGATCTCATGATATGCCGGAGTCTTGACGAATTGCCCGTTAAAGTTTAAGAGAAATTCAGCACTTGCCCTTGAAATTCTCAAAATCTTGCAAGCATTATCGACCTATTACGTCATAGAGCCGCTAAAACGTCAGTTATTGTAGTTTTCTACCCTCAGATCCTCTGACATGATCTTCCTTTGGGCATAGTAAGGTGAAAGTTGAAGACGAAGTATGGCGCGAATACGAAATCTCACTAGTATCCCCGATACTTATGAACATGACCTCACTTTTCGCCCGAAAAGTGGCAATGATCTCATGATATGCCGGCGTCTTGACGAATTGCCCGTGAAAGTTTAAGAGAAATGCAGCACTTGCCCTTGAAATACTCAAAATCTGGCAAGTATTATCGACCTATCAGGTCATAGAGCCGCTAGAACGTCAGTTATTGTAGTTTTTCACCCTCAGATCCACTTACATGGTCTTCCTTTGGGCATAGTTAGGTGAAAGTTGAAGGCGAAGTATGGCGAGAATACGAATTCTCACTAAATTCCTCGATATTTATGAACATCATTTTACTTTTCGCCGGAAAAGTGGCAATGATCTCATGAGATGTCGTTTTCNAAGACGAAGTATGGCGAGAATACGAATTCTCACTAGTATCCCCGATACTTTTGAACATGACCTCACTTTTCGCCCGAAAAGTGGCAATGATCTCATGATATGCCGGCGTCTTGACGAATTGCCCGTGAAAGTTTAAGAGAAATTCAGTACTTGCCCTTGAAATACTCAAAATCTTGCAAGTATTATCGACCTATCAGGTCATAGAGCCGCTAGAACGTCAGTTATTGTAGTTTTTCACCCTCAGATCCACTTACATGGTCTTCCTTTGGGCATAGTTAGGTGAACGTTAAAGGCGAAGTATGGCGAGAATACGAATTCTCACTAAATTCCTCGATATTTATGAACATCACTTTACTTTTCGCCGGAAAAGTGGCAATGATCTCATGAGATGTCGTTTTCTTGACGAACTGCCCGTGAAAGTTTTAAAGAATTAAGCATTTGATCTTGAAGCACTCAAAAACTTGCAAGTATTATCGACCTATCAGGTCACAGAGCCGCTAAAACGTCAGTTATTGTAAATTTCTACCCTGAGATCCACTGACATGGTCTTCTTTTGGGCATAGTGAGGTGAAAGTAAAAGACGAAGTATGGCGAGAATACGAATTCTCACTAGTATCCCCGATACTTATGAACATGACCTCACTTTTCGCCCGAAAAGTGGCAATGATCTAATGATATGCCGGCGTCTTGACGAATTGCCCGTGAAAGTTTAAGAGAAATTCAGCACTTGCCCTTGAAATACTCGAAATCTTGCAAGTATTATCGACCTATCAGGTCATAGAGCTGTTTAAACGTCAGTTATTGTAGTTTTCTACCCTCAGATCCACTGACATGGTCTTCCTTTGGGAATAGTTAGGTGAAAGTTGAAGGCGAAGTATGGCGAGAATACGAATTCTGACTAAATTCCTCGGTATTAATGAACATCACTTTACTTTTCGCCGGAAAAGTGGCAATGATCTCATGAGATGTCGTTTTCTTGACGAACTGCCCGTGAAAGTTTCAGAGAAATTCAGCACTTGCCCTTGAAATACTCAAAATCTTGCAAGTATTATCGACCTATCAGGTCATAGAGCCGCTAGAACGTCAGTTATTGTAGTTTTCTACCCTCAGATCCACTGACATGATCTTCCTTTGGGCATAGTAAGATGAAAGTTGATGGCGAAGTATGGCAAGAATACGAATTCTCACTAAATTCCTCGATATTTATGAACATCACTTTTTTTTTCGCCCGAAAAATTGCAATGATCTCATGATATGCTGTTGTCTTGACGAACTGCCTGTGAAAGTTTCAAAGAAATTAAGCATTTGACCTTGAAACACTCAAAAACTTGCAAGTACTATCGACCTATCAGGTCATAGAGCCGCTAAAACGTTAGTTATTGTAGTTTTCTACCCTCAGATCTACTGACATGGTATTCCTTTGGGCATAGTAAGGTGAAAGTTGAAGACGACGTATGGCGAGAATACTAATACTTACTAGTATCCCCGATGTTTATGAACATCACTTTACTTTTCGCCGGAAAAGTAGCAATGATCTCATGAGATGTCGTTTTCTTGACAAACTGCCCGTGAAAGTTTCAAAGAATTAAGCATTTGACCTTGAAATACTCAAAATCTTGCAAGTATTATCGACCTATCAGGTCATAGAGCCGCTTAAACGTCAGTTATTGTAGTTTTCTACCCTCAGATCCACTGACATGGTCTTCCTTTGGGCATAGAAAAGTGAAAGTTGAAGGCGAAGTATAGCAAGAATACGAATTCTCACCAAATTCCTCGATATTTATGAACATCACTTTACTTTTCGCCGGAAAAGTGGCAATGATCTCATGAGATGTCGTTTTCTTGACGAACTGCCCGTAAAAGTTTAAGAGAAATTCAGCACTTGCCCTTGAAATACTCAAAATCTTGCAAGTATTATCGACCGATCAGGTCATAGAGCCGCTAAAACGTCAGTTATTGTAGTTTTCTACCCTCAGATCCACTGACATGGTCTTCCTTTGGGCATAGTAAGGTGAAAGTTAAAGGCAAAGTATGGCGAAAATACGAATTCTCACTAAATTCCCCGATATTTATGAACATCACTTTACCTTCCGCCGGAAAAGTGGCAATGATCTCATGAGATGTCGTTTTCTTGACGAACTTCCCGTAAAAGTTTGAGAAAAACACAGCACTTGCCCTTGAAATACTCAAAATCTTGCAAGTATTATCGACCTATCAGGTCATAGTGCCGCTAAAACGTCAGTTATTGTAGTTTTCTACCTTCAGATACACTGACATGGTCTTCCTTTGGGCATAGTAAGGTGAAAGTTGAAGGCGAAGTATGGCGAGAATACGAATTTTCACCAAATTCCTCGATATTTATGAACATCACTTTACTTTTCGCCGGAAAAGTGGCAATGATCTCATGAGATGTCGTTTTCTTGACGAACTGCCCGTGAAAGTTTAAGAGAAACTCAGCACTTGCCCTTGAAATATTCAAAATCTTGCAAGAATTATCGACCTATCAGGTCATAGAGCCGCTAAAACGTCAGTTATTGTAGTTTTCTACCCTCAGATATACTGACATGGTCTTCCTTAGGAATAGTTAGGTGAATGTTGAAGGCGAAGTATGGCGAGAATACGAATTCTCACTAAATTCCTCGATATTCATGAACATCACTTTACTTTTCGCCGGAAAAGTGGCAATGATCTCATGAGATGTCGTTTTCTTGACGAACTGCCCGTGAAAGTTTTAAAGAATTAAGCATTTGACCTTGAATCCCTCAAAATCTTGCAAGTATCATCGACCTATCAGGTCATTGTGCCTCTAAAATGTCAGTTATTGTAGTTTTCTACCCTCAGATCCACTGACATGGTATTCCTTTGGGCATAGTAAGGTGAAAGTTTAAGGCAAAGTATGGCGAGAATACGAATTCTAACTAAATTCCCCGATATTTATGAACATCACTTTACTTTTCGCCGGAAAAGTTGCAATGATCTCATGAGATGTCGTTTTCTTGACGAACTACCCGTGAAAGTTTAAGAGAAATTCAGCACTTGCCCTTGAAATACTCAAAATCTTGCAAGCATTATCGACTGATCAGGTCATAGTGCCGCTAAAACGTCAGTTATTGTAGTTTTCTACCCTCAAATCTACTGACATGGTCTTCCTTTGGGCATAGTAAGGTGAAAGTTGAAGGCGAAGTATGGCGAGAATACGAATTCTCACTAAATTCCCCGATATTCATGAACATCACTTTACTTTTCGCCGGAAAAGTGGCAATAATCTCATGAGATGTCGTTTTCTTGACGAACGGCCCGTGAAAGTTTAAGAGAATTTCAGCACTTTCCCTTGAAATACTTAAAATCTTGCAAGTATTATCGACCTATCAGGTCAAAGTGCCGCTAAAACGTCAGTTATTGTAGTTTTCTAGCCTCAGATCTACTGACATGGTCTTCCTTTGGGCAGAGTTAGGTGAAAGTTGAAATCAAAGTATGGCGAGAATAGGAAATCTCACTAAATTTCCCGATTTTTATGAACATCACTTTACTTTTCGCCGGAAAAGTGGCAATGATCTCATGAGATGTCGTTTTCTTGACGAACGGCCCGTGAAAGTTTAAGAGAATTTCAGCACTTTCCCTTGAAATACTCGAAATCTTGCAAGTATTATCGACCTATCAGGTCAAAGTGCCGCTAAAACGTCAGTTATTGTAGTTTTCTACCCTCAGATCTACTGACATGGTCTTCCTTTGGGCATAGTAAGGTGAAAGTTGAAGGCGAAGTATGGCGAGAATACGAATTCTCACTAAATTTCCCGATTTTTATGAACATCACTTTACTTTTCGCCGGAAATGTTGCAATGCTCTTATGAGATGTCTTTTTCATGACGAACTGCCCGTGAAAGTTTAAGAGAATTTCAGCACTTTCCCTTGAAATACTCAAAATCTTGCAAGTATTATCGACCTATCAGGTCATAGAGCCGCTAAAACGTCAGTTATTGTAGTTTTCTACCCTTAGATCCACTGACATGGTCTTCCTTCGGGCATAGTAAGGTGAAGTTGAAGGCAAAGTATGGCGAGAATACGAATTCTCACTAAATTCCTCGATATTTATGAACATCGCTTTACTATTCGCCGGAAAAGTTGCAATGCTCTCATGAGATGTCTTTTTCTTGACGAACTGCCCGTGAAAGTTTAAGAGAATTTCAGCACTTTCCCTTGAAATACTCAAAATCTTGCAAGTATTATCGACCTATCAGGTCATAGTGCCGCTCAAACGTCAGTTATTGTAGTTTTCTACCCTCAGATCTACTGACATGGTCTTCCTTTGGGCATAGTAAGGTGAAAGTTGAAGGCGAAGTATGGTGAGAATACGAATTCTCACTAAATTCCTCGATATTTATGAACATCGCTTTACTTTTCGCCGGAAAACTGGGAATGATCTCATGAGATGTCGTTTTCTTGACGAACTGCCCGTGAAAGTTTAAGAGAAACTCAGCACTTGCCCTTGAAATACTCAAAATCTTGCAAGAATTATCGACCTATCAGGTCATAGAGCCGCTAAAACGTCAGTTATTGTAGTTTTTTACCCTCAGATCTACTGACATGGTCTTCCTTTGGGCATAGTTAGGTGAAAGTTGAAGGCGAAGTATGGCGAGAATAGGAAATCTCACTGAATTCCTCGATATTTATGAACATCGCTTTACTTTTCGCCGGAAAAGTTGCAATGCTCTCATGAGATGTCTTTTTCTTGACGAACTGCCCGTAAAAGTTTAAGAGAATTTCAGCACTTTCCCTTGAAAAACTCAAAATCTTGCAAGTATTATCGACCTATAAGGTCATAGTGCCGCTAAAACGTCAGTTATTGTAGTTTTCTACCCTCAGATCTACTGACATGGTCTTCCTTTGGGCATAGTAAGGTGAAAGTTGAAGGCGAAGTATGGCGAGAATACGAATTCTCACTAAATTCCTCGATATTTATGAACATCACTTTACTTTTCGCCGGAAAAGTGGCAATGATCTCATGAGATGTCGTTTTCTTGACGAACTGCCCGTGAAAGTTTAAGAGAAATTCAGCACTTGCCCTTGAAATACTCAAAATCTTGCAAGTATTATCGACCTATCAGGTCATAGTGCCGCTAAAACGTCAGTTATTGTAGTTTTCTACCCTCAGATCTTCTGACATGGTCTTCCTTTGGGCATAGTAAGGTGAAAGTTGAAGGCGAAGTATGGCGAGAATACGAATTCTCACTGAATTTCCCGATATTCATGAACATCACTTTACTTTTTGCCGGAAAAGTGGCAATGATCTCATGAGATGTCGTTTTTTTGACGAACGGCCCATGAAAGTTTAAGGAATATTCAGCACTTGCCCTTGAAATACTAAAAATTTTGAAAGCATTATCGACCTATCAGGTCATAGAGCCGCTAAAACGTCAGTTATTGTAGTTTTCTACCCTGAGATCCACTGACATGGTCTTCCTTTAGGCATAGTTAGGTAAAAGTTGAAGGCGAAGTATGGCGAGAATACGAATTCTCACCAAATTCCTCGATATTTATGAACATCACTTTACTTTTCGCCGGAAAAGTGGCAATGATCTCATGAGATGTCGTTTTCTTGACGAACTGCCCGTGAAAGTTTAAGAGAAACTCAGCACTTTCCCTTGAAATACTCAAAATCTTGCAAGTATTATCGACCTATCAGGTCAAAGTGCCGCTAAAACGTCAGTTATTGTAGTTTTCTAGCCTCAGATCTACTGACATGGTCTTCCTTTGGGCATAGTTAGGTGAAAGTTGAAGGCAAAGTATGGCGAGAATAGGAAATCTCACTAAATTTCCCGATTTTTATGAACATCACTTTAAATTTCGCCGGAAAAGTGGCAATGATCTTATGAGATGTCGTTTTCTTGACGAACGGCCCGTGAAAGTTTAAGAGAATTTCAGCACTTTCCCTTGAAATACTCAAAATCTTGCAAGTATTATCGACCTATCAGGTCAAAGTGCCGCTAAAACCTCAGTTATTGTAGTTTTCTACCCTCAGATCTACTGACATGGTCTTCCTTTGGGCATAGTAAGGTGAAAGTTGAAGGCGAGGTATGGCGAGAATACGAATTCTCACTAAATTTCCCGATTTTTATGAACATCACTTTACTTTTCGCCGGAAAAGTTGCAATGCTCTTATGAGATGTCTTTTTCATGACGAACTGCCTGTGAAAGTTTAAGAGAATTTCAGCACTTTCCCTTGAAATACTCAAAATCTNCAATGATCTCATGATATGCCGGCGTCTTGACGAATTGCCCGTGAAAGTTCGAGAGAAATTCAGCACTTGCCCTTGAAATAGTCAAAATCCTGCAAGTATTATCGACCTATCAGGTCATAGAGCCGCTAAAACGTCAGTTATTGTAGTTTTCTACCCTCAGATCCACTGACATGGTCTTCCTTTGGGCATTGTAAGGTGAAAGTTGAAGGCGAAGTATGGCGAGAATACGAATTCTCACTAGTATCCCCGATACTTATGAACATGACATCACTTTTCGCCCGAAAAGTGGCAATGATCTCATGATATGCCGGCGTCTTGACGAATTGCCCGTAAAAGTTTAAGAGAAATTCAGCACTTGCCCTTGAAAAACTCAAAATCTTGCGAGTATTATCGACCTATTAGGTCATGGAGCCGCTAAAACGTCAGTTATTGTGGTTTTCTACCGTTGAATCCACTGACATGGTCTTCCTTTGGGCATAGTGAGGTGAAAGTTGAAGGCGAAGTATGGCGGGATACGAATTCTCACTAGTATCCCCGATACTAATGAACATGACCTCACTTTCCGTTCGAAAAGTGGCAATGATCTCATGATATGCCGGCGTCTTGACGAATTGCCCGTGAAAGTTTAAGAGAAATTCAGCACTTGTCCTTGAAATTCTCAAAATCTTGCAAGCATTATCGACCTTTTAGGTCATAGAGCCGCTAAAACGTCAGTTATTGTAGTTTTCTACCCTCAGATCCACTGACATGATCTTCCTTTGGGCATAGTTAGGTGAAAGTTGAAGGCGAAGTATGGCGAGAATACGAAATCTCACTAAATTCCTCGATATTTATGAACATCACTTTACTTTTCGCCGGAAAAGTGGCAATGATCTCATGAGATGTCGTTTTCTCGACGAACTGCCCATGAAAGTTTAAGAAAAATTCAGCACTTCCCTTGAAAAACTCAAAATCTTGCAAGTGTTATCGACCTATCAGGTCATGGAGCCGCGAAAACGTCAGTTATTGTAGTTTTTTACCCTCAGGTCCACTGACATAGTCTTCGTTTGGGCATAGTTAGGTGAATGTTGAAGGCGAATTATGACGAGAATACGGATTCTCACTAAATTCCTCGATATTTATGAACATCGCTTTACTTTTCGCTGGAAAAGTGGCAATGATCTCATGAGATGTCGTTTTCTTGACGAATTACCCGTGAAAGTTTCAACGAATTAAGCATTTGACCTTGAAACACTCAAAAACTTGCAAGTATTATCGACCTATCAGGTCATAGAGCCGCTAAAACGTCGGTTATTGTAGTTTTTTACCCTCAGATCCACTGACATGGTCTTCCTTTGGGCATAGTAATGTAATAGATGAAGACGAAGTATGGCGAGAATACGAATTCCTACTGATATCCTCGATGTTTATGAACATGACCTCCTTTTTCGCTCGAAAAGTGGCAATGATCTCATGATATGCCGGCGTCTTGACGAATTACCCGTGAAAGTTCAAGAGAAATTCAGCACTTGCCCTTGAAATACTCAAAATATTGCAAGCATTATCGACCTATCAGGTCATAGAGCCGCTAAAACGTCAGTTATTGTAGTTTTCTACTCTCAGATCCACTGACATGGTCTTCCTTTGGGCATAGTTAGGTGAAAGTTGAAGGCGCAGTATGGCGAGAATACGAAATCTCACTAAATTCCTCGATATTTATGAACATCACTTTACTTTTCGCCGGAAAAGTGGCAATGATCCCATAAGATGTCGTTTCTTGACGACTGCCCGTGAAAGTTTAAGAGTAATTCAGCACTTGCCCTTGAAATACTCAAAATCTTGCAAGCATTATCGACCTATCAGGTCATAGTGCCGCTAAAACGTCAGGTATTGTAGTTTTCTACCCTCAGATCTACTGACATGGTCTTCCTTTGGGCGTAGTTGAGTGAAAGTTAAAGGCGAAGTATGGCGAGAATAGGAATTATCACTAAA
>NW_019640846.1:88773-120143 GCF_000599845.2 Trichogramma pretiosum | reverse complement strand
CAAATGAGATGTTATCAATTCTAATTGTCGAGAGTTAGGTATTTGCCTAATTTTGACCTCTCTAACTATACGAGGGTCATCTTTCAGAACTAAAGTACTCGATTTTTACCCGTAGAATATTCAAATTTTAGTTGCAGCTTCGCTATAACAATACTTGCACACGAAAATCGTACTAGTAAAATAAAGTGTCCCCTCCGGATCGACGAGTTTTTGAGCTAGCACTTTTTATTTTTGAATCTGCTGACGTAAAAACGTTCGTCTTTACAAACAATTTTTGTGCTTTTGGAGCATTTCACGTCAAAACTTCCAGCGCGGCTACGTGAGGTATTAGAAAAAAGAAAATCATCATTTCGATGTAAAATTTTCTCAGCTGTTCGATGGTGAGGTCAGATTTCCTGAAATATTTCATTTTCCCCGGGAAATTTGATGGAAACGTTTGAAACCAATTTACTCAAAAGCCTAAATTTCAAGATTTTATAAAATAGTCTAAATCGAAAGAACGGGAAATCTCCTATCAGAATTGATAATTTGCGGAGTGTGCAAAAAAAAAACTTCTCTCGAGTTATAGTGAGAGACAAAAGAAAATGCTTGGTTTTTCGTGGTTTTTGCTAGCCCTCCTGATGCATATTTCGAGCTATATATGCTTATAGCTCGAAAAAGTGTTTTTTCTGTATAAATACGCTTGACTTTAAAGACGTTTTTTGGCCATAAAATGCGTTTTTCGAAAAAACTAACGTCAACGGAAAGAGCATGCAAAAATATGTCGATATACATGTGTCGATTATTTTTTCAATGTCACTGGTTACAAGCGAGTTAGAAAATTTTCGATCGGTGGAAAATAGAGCGCGCGTAGTACCTGCATCATTTATCTTTCCTCGGATCATGAATACTTATAAAAAAATTACTTAATAAAATTTCGATTGATCACGCATTTTATTAGCTTCCCAAAGCCTTCAAGCGTAATTACCAATATTCGCTTTTCGAAAAATGTCAACTTTTCGTATTTTTTTTATTAAGATTGATTTATTTTGAGCCGAGAACATTTTGAGACGATTGGCTGGAAAATATACTCAACTTTAAAGACGTTTTTTGGCCATAAAATGCGTTTTTCGAAAAATCTAAGGTCACCATCGGAAGGAGCATGTAAAAATCTGTCAAAATACATGTGTCGATTATTTTTTCAAGGTCACTAGTAGTTTTACTAGCGAATTAGAAAAGTTTCGATCGGTAGATAATGAAGCGCGCGTTTTGCCTGCACTAATTATTTTTTCTCGGAACACAAATGCTTATAAAAAAATTACCTATTAAAATTTCGATTGTTCACGCATTTTTTTAGCTTACTTGGACCTTCAAGAACAGTACCCAATGTTTAAAGTATGCGTCCAACGAAAAAAAATTGTTCCGTTTTTAGTCGAAAAATTCGAAACTAAATTCCGGAATTTCTCATATACTAGGGTGGTCCACTTTTTCAAAAATTTTTTGTATCTCAGGGGATCCATCGGAATCAGAAAGTTTGAGGTTTAAAATGAATTTTCCCGTAAACTAGAACTCAAAAAAATGATTTTAGATGGTGTCGATGGATTTTTGAAGTTTAAAAACGTGCTCCAAAAAAGAAGCAAAATCGCTAAAAAAATGCATCTTACAAAAATAGCTGCATCTCAGCGAATCTTGCGAATTTTTAACTTCGGAAACCGGCGTTGGAAAGGTGAGAAAAAAACCTATCAGATAGTTTCATGCAATTTTTTCCATGGTTGATTCTACTTAGAGATTTCCTGGAAGAAACTAATACACTTTTCGATTTTTCAATTTTTCGTAATGTCGTTTTTTGGGATAAAGTTGTATTTTTTTGCATTAAAATAATTTCAAAGTGTATACTAATTTATACCATTGGATTTGTCATAAAAAATCCTAAATTTTGGTGGTGTCAAAAAATTTTCTAGATTTTTTCTGTTCATTTGCTACTCGCTTGAAAATGAACTTTGCGGAATTTGCGAAAAAGAACGATCGAAAAAGTGTATTTTTTTGAATGAAATTCTACTTCTAGGTCAAAACTGACTACAGCATTCGATTCTGCAGACAAAAACACTTAAGAAAATGTATTGTCAAGATTATTTTTACACTCTAAACAGAGTTTGAAATAAATCGAATAATAGCCCGATTTTGCTTCTTTTTTGGAGCACGTTTTTAAACTTCAAAAATCCATCGACACCATCTAAAATCATTTTTTTGAGTTCTAGTTTACGGGAAAATTCTTTTTAAACCTCAAACTTTCTGATTCCGATGGATCCCCCGAGATACAAAAAATTTTTGAAAAAGTGAACCACTCTAATATACACTCTTTACAATAGATGCGTACGTATGATACACACTCGTAAGTGAATAATATCATCGATTTTGACGTATATCTATCACTAAAAAATTGCAATATATTACCTTCCAGATTTTTTTTTGTCCAATTTAGAGTTTTCCAATATTCGCCCGTAGTTGCGACCTCGATTGCCAATATTCGCTTGTAGTTTGCGAATTCGACTACCAATATTAAACCGTAGTTTGTGACCTTGACTGCCAATAATCTCCCGTACTTTACGATCCTGACTGCCAATATTCACCCGTCGGTTGTAAGCCTGCCAATTATTTTGCTGTAAATAATTTTTCGATTTTGCTTACGTTGTGCATTTTCATCAAACAATATGCAACGGTGCTTCAGTTTGCAGTTCGTGATGATTTTTCTCAAATAAACTTGGTTGACACTCGTGTGTTTCGAACATTTGAGTTCGCTCGAACGTTTGAGTTCGGTGTAGAAATAATGAATCGAACGTATGTGACGTCACTTCTGAGGACCAAAAGTTGGTATTTTCAATCGATGATGACTTTAAAACCATGCATTTTTGAGACTTTTGTCATAAGAGTTGTTTTTGTCGATTGAGCTCTTCTATCTGATCCTCGGAGGAACTACATTCCTTCTGAATCACCCTGTATTAATAGCCAGTGTTTCATCTTATTTATCGTAAATAATAAATTAATAATCATCGATAATTTGTAATTCGATAGATTTATAGGCATTTGCAAATTTTGCACTCGCAAAAAATATTCACGAGTATTCGCGGATACAAATTTATCGAAGAAACCGACTTATTTGTAATATCTATCGGTATTTCGATAGTTGCCATTATTCGTATATATTAGTGTTTACAGGAATTCTCCTGTCGATCCGTTTGGGCAAAAAGTTAGAATAAAAGACAAGATGTTGGTGTCAACCTGGCACAAACCAAGTTAGTCAAATTTATTCTCGTGTTTTTGAGCAACGTTTCGTCGAGAATTTTCTCGACCTCATCAGGCTAAGGACACAATTATACATACAAGAGTCAATATAAAAAATTAATAAATATAAATTTACATATTAATATACAGAGACTATACAGACCTAGTCAAGAGAACGGTGAGTATGAAACTGAGAACATCGTACAAACACACACTACATGTATCACGCATAAACATAAGAAAAGACAGTTAACGACAGTATTCTATTAAATTTTTATAAACAAACTTAAGTTTGTCAGTATCTTGTAAGGCATAAAATCGGGATTCGTAATAAATGCAAGATTTCGTTTTGTAAATAAATATGATTAATAAATTATTATTTAAGTATGATAAAGAGAAAATAGATACAAGTCGTTTCGTCACATAAATTTGGGCGCCACCGTGTGATTATCGGCGCACGGACCGTAATTGCGTCGCGTCTCATCGTTCATACATTCAGTCATTCATTCGTCATTTTTCGCGTGCCTGTCGCGACTCTGATCAGGGTGCGAGTCCCTTCGACGCGTCATACGTGTTAGCAATTATCTTACAACTACCTTACTATCTTCTTTTTTCGTGCACAAGTTTTTCGGGACGTCTCGTCTTCTTCGGGTTGATTCGGGCCGCTTCGTCTCGCCGTCTTGGTTATGTCCGACACACGCACACAATCGCCATAGCTCGTTTTATCTTTTTTGTGCTTACATGTCTGCACTCTGCGGCGGTAGTAATAGGAGCGCCCTTTTCGTCTACTGTTTCGGATCGCGACTATCGCACATCGGGAAGGACTGCGTGCGCCTCCTTAAGGCCGCGTATTATCGATTATGTATCAGTATCGACTGCTATGCTTGGCTTCGTGTGTATCGTCTATTCGGTGTGTATGTGTGTGTGTGAGTGTCTATTTGCGTCTTCTTGTGTTGCGTTTTTCTTTTTTTCTTTTGCTTAAATCGTATAAATTCGCGGGGTTGAGTATGCGATTGTAACGTCATACGAAGTATGGCGCTACAATCTTCAATTTTATTGATTGAGTGTTTATGTTTCTTAATATATAACGTTTCAGCAATCAAGCGCTTATGACGATTACTTTCTGAATATAATCTGTACATTGTCAAAATCAAGCTGATGGTCGTGATGAGTTGTATGCAAATTCACTACCGAGTCAGGATTATTATTATTATTATGTTCATAAATCCGTTTTTTTATCGCTCTCCTTGTCTGACCTATATATGTCACCTCGCAGGACTTACAATCTAACTTATATACAGAGTTGACCCTATCAACTTTGGCCGTTCTATCTTTACCCAAAGATACGATATTATTAATCTTGTTGCCGATGGAAGTAACAATCTTCAGGCGATGCTTATTCAGCAAGCGAGACGTGAATCTGATAAATTCAGAGTTATACGGTAAAGTTAAGATAACATGTTTTTGGTTACTCAGCGATAAGTCCACACTATTACAATCAAAACGTCTACGCTCTAAACAATGCATGCGTTTATTAATCATCGCATCAACAAATTGATCAGGGTAATCATTCATTCGCAAAATATTGCGTACTCTTAATATATTATGTCGGTGGAATTTTGGGTCAGACAAGAGCAACGCTCTATCTACCAAGTTATAGACAGTGTTGATTTTTAATTGCTCAGGATGATTAGATAAGAAGTTTATGGTTCTCTGTGACGAAATCTCTTTCACGAACCAATCAGTAACGATGTTCATTCCACTACGAGTGAACCTTACGTCTAGAAAATTCAAAGAACCATCAACTTCTACCTCATGAATGAACTGTATGTGTCTATTGTGACCATTAAACACTCCCAGAATAGTATCAATATGCTCAACCCTCACACAAGCGAAACCGTCGTCAACATATCTATATGAAAATAACGACTCGATACAAAAATCCCTCTGCAACTTTTGCCAACAATAAGACTCAAGATCCGACAATACAAGGTCCGCAAAAAACGGCGAAATATTTGAACCCATCGGTGAACCCCTGACTTGTTTATAAAATTTTCCATTAAAAGAAAAATAAACATTGTCAAAAAGAAATTTAGTACAGTCAATGACATCCGCAAAGGGAATCTTTGATTTCTTAGCAATCTCGTCATATCTACGATCCTAACTAGATAGAACATCCTCCAACATCACATTAGTAAATAAACTAACTACGTCCATAGATATAAACACGTAATTAAGTGGGATTTTGAGATGTTTTACTTTTCCAATTAAGTCAATACTATTGTTAATATGGGAAGGTGGGGGATGAACACAAGATTTTAAATTATTGTAAAGAACGAAAGCGAGAAAATGCGTGGGACTATTGACTGTGGAGATGATAGGTCTGAACGAAAGAGAAGGTTTATGAATCTTGGGTAATCCATAGCATTTAGCTAATATCGTATTTGTTTGAGTCAGATTATTCTTGTGATACTTGTAGCTGAGAAAGTCATTGTCATTGTAATATTGTAATATCTCAAAACACACCGGATTGCAACCTTACTAAAGGATTCTTGGCAATCTTTTTATAAGTGGTACGATCACTCAGCATTACATTCATAGCATCAACATAATCATTTCTATTTAAGCAAACAGTTACATTGCCTTTGTCTGAATTACTGAAGAAGATATCAGGATTGTCTTTCAAAAACCGTCGAGTGGAATTAACATTCTTACGTAATTTCAATTCTTCCAAGTTTTTAGGTCTGATCACGTTGCGATGATGTTTTATAGATGTGACAATTTTTTCCCTTATTTTTTCTTTTGTATCTGACTCAACGCGTGCTCTACTCAAACTAAATTCAACATTCTTAACAATGTTAATTACATCGGTCTCAGACAGCTTATCATACGATAACGCAAACTTAGGTCCTAAGGACACGCAATCAACAACGTCCGTGGGTATGTGTACGTTCGAAAGATTCTTAAAAAACGTATCGCGTCCACGTGTACTCTGGTCACGCGACAAGTTATTCGCGTTATTCATTTGACCACTACAAAGCTTGGCTAACTTTTTCTTATAACTTGTGAATTGAAAAGATAAACAATTACGTGAGTTAGAGTTCGCGCGATGGAAGAATTCGATTCTAATATCGTCGGGGATCGGTGATTTTATGATTTCAATTACAATTCCATTTAACTTATTCTTCAAGAAATTAAGTGCCTATGGAAGACCTTCAATCTTCTGCAATAGATAAGAAACTTTTTTTGACAGCATGTGATTGTGTATTCATTCATAGTCTTGATCCAATTTTTCAAAAGTCTTGCTGCTCTGTGTCCATATTTGCAAGCGATGGAATGGAAGAAGGAACTCGTGTCCTTCAGGCCAATTTCTGATCTATGGCCAGTGGTATTTGTAATATCTATCGGTATTTCGATTGTTGCCATTATTCGTATATATTAGTGTTTACAGGAATTCTCCTGTCGATCCGTTTGGGCAATAAGTTAGAATAAAAGACAAGATGTTGGTGTCAACCTGGCACAAACCAAGTTAGTCAAATTTATTCTCGTGTTTTTGAGCGACGTTTCGTCGAGAATTTTCTCGACCTCATCAGGCTAAGGACACACTTATACATACAAGAGTCAATATAAAAAATTAATAAATATAAATTTACATATTAATATACAGAGACTATACAGACCTAGTCACGAGGACGGTGAGTATGAAACTGAGAACATCGTACAAACAGACACTACATGTATCACGCATAAACATAAGAAAAGACAGTTAACGACAGTATTCTATTAAATTTTTATAAACAAACTTAAGTTTGTCAGTATCTTCAATTTTATTGATTGAGTGTTTATGTTTCTTAATATATAACATTTCAGCAATCAAGCGCTTATGACGATTGCTTTCCGAATGAATAATCTGTACATTGTCAAAATCAAACTGATGGTCGTGACGAGTTGTATGCAAATTCACTACCGAGTCAGGATTATTATTATTTTTATGTTCATAAATCCGTTTTTTTATCGCTCTCTTTGTCTGACCTATATATGTCGCCTCGCAGGACTTACAATCTAACTTATATACAGAGTTGACCCTATCACCTTTGGCCGTTCTATCTTTACCCAAAGACACGATATTATTAATCTTGTTGCCGATGGAAGTAACAATCTTCACGCGATGCTTATTTAGCAAGCGAGACGTGAATCTGATAAATTCAGAGTTATACGGTAAAGTTAAGATGACATGTTTTTGGTTACTCGGCGATAAGTCCACGCTATTACAATCAAAACGTCTACGCTCTAAACAATGCATGCGCTTCAGTATATCCTTACGTCTTCAGATATTTAAGAATTCAATCGCATTCGTAGATTTAGTACGGTGTCCGTTATTTCCCAAACGTTAAAAATCCTTGGTCCAGAAGTTGAGATCTTTGTGATATAGAAACTGTGACGTGCGAGGGTCTAGGCAGCAGCCTGTGCTCGCCCTGCCGTCTAATTATTTATTTCGGAGGCTCCGGTTAGCCTAACTGGTCGTCTTACCTCAAAGGGGGTCGAGCCCTCCACCAAATGTGCCTCGAGCGTTGGCGATTGTGTGCTGAAAAGTCGGAAAGGTTCGCGAAATGACCACCAGAGGGAGTTAGTTTAAATCCAAATCAATTGTTTATTGTCTTACGTTAAGTTACTATTTATTCTATTAATTAAGAAAGATCGTCGAATTATTACTCAAATGCAGATAAATGACAAAGGAAAGTCTGACAATTACTTTAGTGACGTCACAATACCATACGAGTTTCGTGCAGTAAGGTCCAAGGGGAAAACCGTCGAATCACAATACGAGCTCGGTTCGAATCCCGATATCGTGCCGCGCACCTGCACTCGCGCGTCTCCGACTCACTATGCGCGAAGCCTTATGTCGCGTGAGTTTGCTCGCGAAAGTCCAAGGGGACTCACCGAGTCACAACACGTGCCCGGTTCGAATCCCGTTTTCGTGACGCGACCTTAATAACACGCGGACTTGACTTAACGTGGCTCGGCCTGCGACGGCTTCGCTGCTTTCGCGCGAGCGGATACGACGGACTGCGAGATGGCCGCTTACAAACTCGAAACGCGCGCGACGTAATTGCGACTTGTTCGCCTCGGACCAATCACACACACACAATGACAATTCTTCGACTCGACTTATTTACTACGCGACCGACTCTTCGCTCGTTCCACGTCATGCGACACACAGCACGCTTACGCACACATGACCGACCAAGGTTAGGAAGTACAGGTTAAACGCTTACAATCTCCTCGACTCAGTCCGACGACGTCATGCCGTTGTCCGCTCGCGGTACGCTGCAGGCTTGTCCGAGTCCTGGTGTGGTGGATCGGCCGCTGCTCACTCGTCGACTCGTGCTGCTAATCGGCTCGTGGATCGGCGCCGTGTCTCAATCGCTGAGCAGCCTCGCAATTCGCACGTGGGGTTGGCGCCGTTCACGGTGAACTGTCCGTCTCGTCGTAGCCTCACACTAATGATTGGGTTTTTGTTGCCACTTCGGTGCTCGCACGATGCAGGCTGCGCACTCCACAGGCACACACACAGCACTTCGGGTACGCGAGTCGCGATGCTCGTCGTCGTCGCGCACTCGGCCGACTTAACCTCGCTCGTACGCACACGACTTGGTTTTCTCTTTCTCGCGTACTCGCCTCGGACACAGTTTCTCTGTTGTAGTGTTCGCTCTCGTCCTTTCTCTCCACCACACTCGCTCGCTAGGCGACGATCACTCGTTAAATCTCCAGCGACTTCTTTACTTCAGTCAAACTCGCTTTTCAACTCAACTTCACTTGATAATTCGCACTCGCACGATACGCAGTCGTCGTCGTAATGGCGTCGCTTCACGTGTCTTCTTCTTCCTCGCTTCGTCTTCCGTGCTGCTGCCGCTGCTGCTGCTCGAGTTGCGGCTCGTCACCGCGTCGCTCGTTCGGTCGGTAACCGTCGAGCACGTGCCTACGCTGCCGTGGCGCACGGAGGTTATAAGCGCTCGGCTCTTCCTTCACCCTGCACGGTCAGTTGGTTGGTCGCGCGTCACACGCATATACACAGCATTCTTGCGTAACGGCTCGCGCTCGTCGCCCGTAACATCGTTACAAAACATAATTTGTACGGTAACGGTTTATAACCCATAGGTACAGGTTAAAACTGTGCCTATAAAGTCGATATTTGCATTTAACCCATTAACTTACAGGATGTAGGAGTTTAAAGTGGGATTTTTTCCATGTTTTGAGCTTTAGAAAAACTTTGCAATTGCATAATTTGATGTAGAATTTAATGCCCTTTCTAAATCTGGGCTCAGATTTGAAATCCAATGCTTCATTCAAAAGTTATGATCGTTTAAACGAAAAACCTGTGCAAAACATGGACAATTTATACGTTTTTTTATGTGCATCGCACGAAGACAGGCACGCCGGTGGATAGCTTTTGCCTTGCGGACATAGCTATGTGTTCCTATTGCCTCTCTCCATAATGGGGCTCCGACAGGAGGACCGAGTCAACAACGCTAGTATAAAGCCTGTGCTGGCTGCATCTCGGGCCCCCGATGTCGGGTATCAGGCCGGACAGGGCGCCCGTGACTCGGGCGGCCTTCTCACTGACAACTTCAAGGTGCTGATCAAATTGCAGCCTGTCATCGATGTGCACACCGAGGTATCGGATGCAAGGGACGGACGTGATATCGCAGTAACCAGCTCTGAGGGTGATGCTTTCCTTCAATTTTCTGATTGTGACCAGTAGAACCTCGATTTTCTGGAGACCCAGTTCGCTAAGGGCCTTATACATAAGCTGGATGGCGTCATCTGCATTTGCCTTGATATTTTCCAAATCTTTGTCAACGATTGTAGGCGCGATGTCGTCTGCAAACCCGACAATCGACACTGTTCTGGGCAGCCTAAGTCCAAGGATCTTTTTGTACATGGCGTTCCAGAGAATAGGGCCTAGCACAGATCCCTGGGGGACACCCGCTGTGACGCTGCAGGTCTCCACGCCGTCATCGATGGAGTACTCCAGCACCCTGTCGCTGAAGTAGCTGGCGATGATTCGGCGTGCCACGGTGAAGTCCTTCCGTCCGAGCGAGTCTCCGTTCGTGCAGGCATGCCCGCCGACACTCCGCGATGTTATCGGTCCACCACTAGACCGACTCATGCCATCGGCGGCCGTCTCCCTTCAGCATGAAGGCGTCGCAGGCTCTCGTGAGAGCGGACATAAGTTCTTCCGCCATTCATTTAGGGCAAACTGAACGAACCTCAACGCTGGACATCATTTCTCCGAAGCAATCCTGATCCATCGTGCGGGCGCTCCACTTGCAATGGCTCGCTAGAGCAGGGTTGGAGCGTCGGTTTCCCGAAGGAAGGACCTCAAACACTATGGCACGGTGGTCGCTGCCTGAGTAGGCGTCACTAACGCGCCAGGACTTGACTCGCTCGGAGAGCGTGTCACTGGCGAAGGTCAGGTCGATCACGGAGCCTCCCTGCGAACCAACAAAAGTTGGTCTCGAACCGGTGTTCAGCAGCAGTACATCGAGTCGTGATATTGCATCGAGCAACATCTCGCCTCTTGGTCTCGACTCACTACTGCCCCACTCAGTGGACCAGGCATTGAAGTCGCTGGCTAACAGGATTGGTTTTTTTCCTCTAGCTTAGTCAGCAATGCTGGCCAACATTCTGGTAAACTCACCAATGGAAAGTCGAGGGGGCACATACATGCTGAAGAAGTATATTCCAGCTATCTGCGCCCAGGTGTAAAATCTACTTTGCCTAGAGGCACGCCATTGCACAGGAACTCCTGTCCCTACCTGGATAGCCACTTGACTGTCGACATCAGATATCCAGGTATGCGAAGACCGGAGGTCTTTGTATTGGTCACTCAGAATCGCCACATCGATCTTCATCTTCTTCACCGACTGCATTAGAAGGCTTTGAGCAGCCATGCAGTGGTTCAGGTTAACCCATTAACGCGCAAAAGTGCAATTTTGTGCATGAATTTTCCGTTGTAAAAAAATTATAGATAAAGTTAAAATATTTTCTTGAAAATCCATACCCAGGGGTTTTTGAGTATGCTCTTTCAGTATCCGGTGTTATTTTTGCGATAAATAAACATTATCATCGTTTATTTTGCCATTAAAAACAAAAAACGTGATTTTTTGACTCAAAATTTTTTTTCAAAGTCGATTTTCTACCTTGCCTTGCCTTCGGAGGGTTCCCATAACACCAGAAATCGTGCACTTTTTCTCTGAACCTTCAAAAAATGCGCTGCCGCGATTTTTATCTAGCCCCTATAATTTCTAAAATGGCGAATTTATACTGAGCAGCGATATGAAAATTGCCTTATTTTTTATTTGTAAATTATTGACTTTATAAAAGAAAGTCATATAATGAAAAGTGTTCAAATTTGTTCAAAGAATACATGTGAATTTTTTTTAGAATTTTTTAATAACTTTTTCAAAATTTTTCAGATTTTTTTGGAACATTTTGGATTTTTTCGACAGGCCGGGAAATGGTCGTATTTTGCAAAATTTTCAAAGTGGTCTGAAAAATTCTGAAAAAATTCACACGTATTCTTTAAACGATTTCAAATAAGTTTTTACACTCCAAATTGTACTTTTGAGTTCATATTTAGCGCATGTAAAATAGGTTCTGAGTAAAAAATGAGTGAATTTTTATACCGCTGCTCGGTATAAATTCGCCATTTTAGAAATATAGGGGCAAGATAAAAATCGCGGCAGCGCATTTTTTGAAGGTTCAGAGAAAAAGTGCACGATTTCTGGTGTTATGGGAACCCTCCGAAGGCAAGGCAAGGTAGAAAATCGACTTTTAAAAAAAATTTTGAGTCAAAAAATCACGTTTTTTGTTTTTAATGGCAAAATAAACAATGATAATGTTTATTTATCGCAAAAATAACACCGGATACTGAAAGAGCATACCCAAAAACCCCTGGGTATGGATTTTCAAGAAAATATTTCAACTTTATCTATAATTTTTTTACAACGGAAAATTCATGCACAAAATTGCACTTTTGCGCGTTAATGGGTTAAGCTAAAGGACGCGGGTCGTTTTGTACTTGTACATATAGCAAAGTGAAATTAATTTATGGAAAATGATAAAAAATGAATACTAAATTCTAGAAATTTGTACACACAAGTAGCTACAGTTCATCTTATGGCAAGCTTTTGGTTGCGACCATGGCCAATTGGCTATCGAACAAAATGAAACTACATAGGCTCCTTCAGCTGAATGCTTGATCTTGGATTTCTATGACAGGTAGCTTAGATATGCGTATATCTTGCGTTGAGGACCGATACCCTCATTATTATTGTACTCAATTGTTTCTAAGTATCTAACTTGACAAAATACTTTCAAATAGCCTATTTAAAAGGGTTATCATTTGTGTTATTGAAAAAAAAACATTTTTTTTCACTTTTATAGCCTAGTACTGTAATTGAAAAATGATAAATAATTAAGCCCCCTGTTAGCCCTTACACGCGAAAATCGCTTGGTGCCGTTGCAATAGTGATCACCGACTCTGAGGGTGATGGTCTCCCTCACTTTCCTACTGGTGACTAGGAGAACCTCCGTTTTCTGGTCAGCAGTCTGTAGCCCCAGTTCGGTCAAGGCTGCTCGCACTAGACATATGGTCTCGTTTGAGTAAAACTCGACTAGGTCTGAGTGCTTGGCCACCACCGTGATTGCAATGTCGTCTGCAAATCCGACGATTTTTGCAGACTTCGGTAGCTCGAGCCTCAAGATCCTATCGTACATGACGTTCCAAAGAATGGAGCCGAGTACGGATCCCTGTGGCACGCCAGCCGTAACTTCGTAAGTCTCTGCTCCATCATCCGTGGTGAACTCCAGCTTTCTGTCGGGGAAGTAGTCAGAAACCATCCGCTGCAGATAAGCTGGGACCTCCATTTGGTTCCGTTGAAGGCGTTCCTCACGTCTAGGGTGATGATGGCGCAGTACTTCTTGGTGCCCCGACGCCATCGTCTGCCACTGATGGCTGATTGTGCAGTGCTGAGAACGGTCTGTACGGCATCAACAGTTGATCGCCTCTTACGGAAGCCGAACTGCGAGTCCGCTAGACCAGCAGGCCCTTCAGTGTGGGCCTCCAGGCGACCAACTATGATCCTTTCGAGGATTTTACCCGCTGTGTCCAACATGCATAGCGGCGGTACGACGATGGTTCGGCGGCAAGCTTACATGGTTTTAACATCAGGACGAGCCTTTGCCGTTTCCAACGCGCGAGGAAGTACCCTTCCTTGAGACAAGCCGTAAAGACACGGCGGTCGCTGTCGAAACAAACCTCGACCGCTGCCTTAAGGGCAGTGTTAGGGATTCTGTCTGGACCAGGTGCTGCCCCGATCCTCACACGCCGATACGACCATCGGAGCTCCTCCACGCCGACCTCGGGTATCAGGTGCTACTCATTCTGCGATGTTCGGAATTAGACGGTGTGTCCATCGGCCCTTTGTGGCCCGGTCCCACCAGTCCTGCCACTTGCTCAACGTCTCTCTTCTCTCTTTCTCCTTGACATCCTCAGGGCGGCGCTGTTATATGCACGCTCACTCGTCCGTCAGTAGGGCCAACGGTGGTATGCCGGCCATCACGTACGTCGCGTCGTAGGAGACATTTGGTCGCCCGCTGATCACGCGCAGGCAGGCTCGTCGATGTATGGCCTCCGCTTGACAAATGTAGGCCTGCTTCTCCGTTGCACATCTCCAGATGGGCGCTCCATACAGGAGGATCGAGTCGACGACGTGAGCGTAGAGCTCTCGTCAGCTACTTCTGGGCCCACCGGTGTTGGGCATGATCTTCGCGAGGGCTCCAGCCACTCTTGCTTCCTTTTCGCTGACGGTTCGGAGGTGCGGATGCAGGGTGACGACTTTATACTGCGGTCATCTACTGCGATGGTTATGGTCTCCATTTTCTTCCTGCTGGTGATCAGTAGGGCCTCGGTCTTATGGTCAGCCGTTACAAGGCTGAGCTCGTGAAGCGTGCCGTGCACCTGCTCGATGGCAGCGTTCAGGTCGTATTCGATCTGCCACAGGTCTTTAGCAACGGCCACTAGGGCGATGTCGTCCACGAAGCCCACAATCCTTACGTGGCCTCTAAAGTTGAGGAGCAGAACGGCGTCGTACATGACGTTCCACAGCATGGGCCCCAAAACAGACCCTTGCGGAACGCCCGCTGTGACTCTGTAGGACCCTGGCCCGTCATCCGTGTCGTAGTCGAGAACTCTCGCTGAAAGGTAGCTGCTAATTATTCTCAGCAGGTACTCAGGCGCGCGCATCCGGCGCAGCGTGGTATGGATGCTGTTCCATCGCGCCGAGTTGAACGCGTTCTTCACATCGAGGGTCACGACGGCGCAGTATTTCTTGGTGCCACGGTTCCATCTCTTGCCTGCGATGGCCTCTCGAGCTGTAGCGATGACGTAAATAATAACTAGCGCTATCTCTTACTCTTGCCTTAAGTAGAGCGATAAAGAAATCGTAATCGGTTGGTCTCAGGAATCGTTTCGCGGTTCTGCAGTCGTGGACGAACTGCGTGACTGGCATGTTTTTACCATCAAAATAGGGCATAATTTTCTCGATCTCCACGATGCTACGATGGCTAGCAGCTTGCGCATCACGGACAGATGTATCATGAGCGGGCACATCGCGAGCAGGCAGGTCGTGAGGAGACGAATCCCGCGCAGGCGTAACGCGTGGGGAGGGATCGATGGTCGACCTATCGCGAGAGGGTGGGCCACGAGTGCGCTGGGCACGCCCATCACAAGCAAGTGTATTACAGGTAGGTTCGTCTGGGCGAGGCGAGGAAGGTCAGTTTGGTACCTCGTTTATTGGCGTTACAACGCTAGATTTCACGTCTTTATCAGGGTCTACGAGCCAGCTACTCGTACTTAAACATCGCCTTTTCCGGAACATGTTGATTTTGTTACTCACTGCTTAGCGCTCACGCTGGTCCCACCGCTGTCACCAGTTTTTTGTTATGTACCAAACTGTGCTTTTCCTTGTACGGGCCTCTGCACAAGCGCGTGAACGATGGAGATGCCGGTCGGTACGGAAGCGACGTTCTTTTTGGCTGCTGATGTGGGTTCGATTCCCGATAAACGCGTTGAAACGCAAAAAAATCGTAGATGCACTCCTGGTGTTGATGGCCCAAAACGGCGAAAAATAATGACCTCAGAGAGGTGGGTCGACGTTGCCTCGACACTCGCGAGGAGGGCTTACGTCAGGGGAGGTCACGCCAATAGAATACAACAGATTCGTTGATATTCGTTATGCGCTCGCTCCGCTCGTTCAACGGCATGTCGGAGGTTGCAATGGGAGGTCGATGACCCGCGAGTCATGAGACTCAGGTGGCGCGACTCTTGCCTTTAAGCAATCTGGCCCGAGCTACGGGTCAGCAGGACACTCGCCCGGGTTGACCCTCGAGCACGGGGTCGATCGCAAAAAATAGGAAGAGGGAGTATCGGCGCTTGGTGTCAGAGCATTGCACCGATAAGTTCGTTAATAGCTCTCGAGATCAAGTCCACAAAACAGCTCTGTGGCCGAGTCCTTCACGGATATTCTCCTATCAAAGTTCAAGTCCAGCAGAGGTTGTTTATGTAATTATTTCGCAAGTCGATCAGCCAAGAGGGAGTGGCCAATGATTGTTCGGTAGGCAGAGTTGCGCCGAATTCGAAGAAACGTAGTTTTGGTTTCAATTTGGTGGCGGCGTCTTTCATCAATCAAAAATCAAAAGACATATTCCGACTTGAAATTTTCTGCTCTTTTCGAATCTGCAATAATAATTCAGGGTCACCATGAAAAAACGATTTTCCTCAATATTTTGTTCGCTGTAGCTTTGAGGTTATGTTCAAGGTCAAATTCAAAGTCACCGATCGATTCCCCGTCAAAAAATACATAAAATACATGGGTTTATGAATTTTTTCAAATTTTTTCATCATTTATATCGCTCAGAATCACATTTTTAAGTTTTTCCTATTTAAAATACATGTAAGCTTTAGGCCGCTTGGGGGCCACCTTAAAATCATTTTTTCGAGCTCTATATACCGGCTTTCTCATTGTCTAATCAAATAGAAGACATCTAGGTGGGGGGAGAAGCAATACAAAAAAGTCGGGAAATAACGGACACCTTAATGGGTAATAATAATGCCCCATCGCCACGCACGGGTAGCTAAAATGGCCGGATTGCTCAGTTTTCAACTAGCTCGCAAAAGGTTGAATAAAATTCAGAAAAATAAACCAACACATGGTTTTAATAGATTATTACCTCGGCTTTTCACTGGCCGAGTCGAAAATGCAAAAATATGCTTTCATAACCTCGAAAAAAATACTTGAAGATAAAACACGTTGTAACTTCCACAGTTAAACTCCGATCGACTTTCTGAGTAGCTAGATCGAAAGGTCTCACGATTTTACATTAGTAATGACTGTAAAAAAAAAAGACACTTTTTATGTAAAATCGCGAGATCTTTCGATTTAGACTCTCAAAATAACTCTAAACCTGGAGGCAAAAAAGATACAGCGTATTTTAAGTTCAAGTCGATTTTTTGAGGTTATGGAGGCTGGTTTTTTCAATTTTTACCTTACCACTAGAAATCTGAGGAAAAAAAAAATTGAAATCAATTACCCGTGATTTTTTCGAGATGGAATATAAGTCCGTAAAGCGGGTCAAAATTGCGTGATTTGGCTGTTTTGCGCATTCGCGCACACCGCGAGGCATCTATCGCGATTTGCCCTATATGTGTCTTGTGCGATTGTGCGGTGATGCGTGTCGGTGTGGCTCTTTGTACGCCAGCCCGGAATCTTGTTGTAAGTTCCGGGGCCGAGCTTTGGTCTACTGTTGTAGCAGTTGATACAAGTATTTATAGTAGCAAGGTGTGCTACAAAATACGGTGTACTAGTTCACCTGGCAAGCACGTGTGCTTGACAGGCGCACGTTATTACGTTTATTAAGTTACGCTATTCTAGTGTAAACTTTGCTTTATTTTAAAGCTTTTGGAATGCTGTGAGTTTTTCATGGGCTTGCAAACAGGAAAGAAGGAGTATTGTTATATTTTATAACAATATTTTGTGCTTTCTTTTACAGCATAGATTTAGGGAAAGGAGTAGGAAATTGCTATGTTGTATAACAATTTCTGAACTGTATTTTACAGTTTAGAGTTGAACTCATTGTAAGTTCTTTTCCACGAATTGTTTATAGGCTTTCAAAATATGTAAGGACAGAAAAGGCTTGAATGCGAGGTAGATGGACAAAAGACTTTCTAACGTCTGATTTGCTCCAGGGTTGTAAAACTCAAGTGGCATGACAGACCAACCGTTTTCGAATTACCTACACCTTTAATATACCTAAATACTAAACCTTTCCTATACTTAGCAGACCTGATCCTTATTTATTAAATAAAAGACATAATTAATTACAAAAAGGTGATACAATAGTTTGCGCAAAATCAGTGCAGTGAGACAAGTGTCACGATACCAAACGGTGCATGATTCACATGACGCAGTGCTGACAACATCGCTAATAAAGTATTTATAAAATTGTATTAAAAATTTAAGATTATAAATATTGATTTGACTGAAAATTGTATCAATTACATTTTATAATAATAGTTGCTATTGGTTTTGTATTTTTTTCCCTAGGACCTATTGTTACATTACATCATTGTTTTATATTGTGTTTACGAAATATTATTTTACGTTGTACATTTTTATGTCAGCTATATCAATTGTTTGGGTTATCTCACTTTATTTTAACATATAAAATAAATATCAATCGCAGAATTAATTTGTCTATTATAATCGTAATAGTAGTTGGGTAGGTAACATAGGTTAAATAGGAGATCGATTATGATTGCAGGCAAAAAATAATGTATTAAGTGGCGGTACTGGACGTGTCACAACGTAGCTAATTAAATTACCGAAATAATACAATTGTCTCTATTGTAACAACATGAGTAGAGACGTGCTTGTAAAAGTTTCAAAGAGGAAAAGAGCAAGAAGCTCTGAAATTAACAGCTCCAATAAAAAAATCAACGTAATAACGAGTTATTGGTTAAACAGCCCAGTCAAACCATCAAATCGGTTTGAAAAATTGAGCGAATCGACAGACTATGTGGAAAACGGGATCAAGAAAGCTGTGATCGACGGACAAGAAACAGGGAACCTGGTACGCAAAAGTCAAGTACGATATTTATACTCCACGTGCAAAGTATTAAACCTCTTCAAGATGCAGATACAAAGAAGTTCCCAATAGGTACTTAATTAAAAGTCTGGCCAACAGTCAGGTGAAAGTCCAACTAAAATCCTCGGCAGACTACCCTCCAATAGTAACAATGCTCCTTCGACTAATACAGATGACATAACAAACGAATTGCAAGAGTATGGAGTCCCGTCCTTGGGACATGAAGAAACGCGTTTCAACAATTTTCAGCAGCATGTCACTCGCCGAGCCCTGCCGATGTTTTTTGTGGAGCTTAAAGTGGCCAAAAATAATAAAGAAATCTATAATGTGAAACGCCTGCTACATATGATCATCGCCTTTGAACCGCCGAGAAATTCCTCAATGCATGAGATGTCAGCAGTAAAGGCACATGAAGAACTACTGCTTCAATAATCCGTCAAATACGTGGAGGTAACTTAATATCAGCTTGCAAGATAACAAGCAAAACTAAACATGTAAAATGCACTAACTGCGGTGGGAACCATCCGGCCAGTTATAAAGGTTGCCCAAAAAGAAAAGAACTGCAAAAGAAATTGTCCCCAGCTCTGAAAGAGAAGAGATTAGAAATCAACGAAACCACATCCTCACAAAATCAAAATTCAAATTTTTCTTCGGAATTTTCCTCTCTCAGAAACTAAAGATGAAATCTTTCTTACGCCATGGCTAGAGAAAGTGGTTCAGATTCGGCACGGAATCTACGAGACGTCAATACAGGATCAGCGAATCATCAAGAACAAATTGTAAACAACAAACTGGAAGTGACAATGGCACAGCTTCTGTGTAGAATGGATACGATGATGAATTTGTTCACGTGCCTACTTGACAAGATCAGTAATAAAAAATATATATCATTTAAAGTAATAAAAATATATTCATAATGCACAGACATTAAATAAGAAGAAAAAAATCGTTAAAATTGTTCTACGGAATGCAAACAGTCTAGCTTGCACAAGTCTGGAAGTGAAAAAATTTCTAGTAGAACCAAACAGACATTATGCTGGTGTCAGAAACTTATTTTAGCAATAAACGAAATTTAATGAAGCGATAAACGGTCTTAAGGTCTTATTGCAAAAAGAAAGAAACAAAGAAATTGCAGGAGCCTCAAAAGATATTCTCTTTCTCCCTCTCTGCTACCAGCGCTCGATCTTCACGCCGTGGTCTATCGCACGGCAAGCAACAATTATTATATTAGCAACAGCTAAATATCAATCAATAATTATTATCAACTATAAATAATAAATAATATTAGTATAGGCTGTTTCCAAAGAGGTGGGAGAGAGCATAATGAATAATATATTCGTTACAGTCTGTTGATACTCGGCAAGACAGAATAAAATCTTCACAGGACAATTATAAGCACAAATATTTGAAAATTATGCCTGATTTCTGTCAAGTTTCTCTTGGAGATTTGGTGTACATTCGTGCTCACCCACAAACGAATACGAAGAAGATTTCCAAGCGGGTTTTACTAAGCCGTGGCGATGTCCGTTTGAAGTATTAAAGAAGATCATGAATGAAGTTTATTTAATCAAGGCTAAAGGTTGCGAAGATTTGAAGATTCATTTGTCCGATATCAAAAAATGTTAAACGCAATGAGAAGTTTCGTTGATTAATTATTTTATTGTTATTTTTGTTACTATTCCTACTGTATGTTGTTGCCTTTTGTCTCAGGGTATTGTTATGTACTCCGGGTTTACCAGGACAAAAATATTAAATACATGCGAGAAGTGATTTGTGAACTAACCGCTGGGCGGCGAGCTTGCCAAAAGCTCCTCACACATAAATAAACTTTGGCTGAAATTTTTCAAGTATAGAGGAGAATAAAGCCCCAGCATGTTTCAGTTTGAAGAGTAACTTGTTTTCTTTTTCTTGATTGAGAAAGTACAAGAGACCATTCAAATTGAGTGGCAAAAGTTCATTACTATTGCTACTCTAACTGATTGGTACACTAGTCTACAATAGGCAGCGATAAAAAGCAACTTTTACAGACGAGTGTGGAGGCTCATGATTCAGAAAACAGCGCAGAAAGAACGGATGGGTAAACAACAGAAAAGGGCTCGCATTCGCAAGTGTGAACTTGAGAGATCCAGCCAGAGTCAACATTTCTCATCTACCGTCGCCAAGTCTTCCGGTCATCTTTTAACCATTCATCTACCCTCGATCACCACTGCCTAGATGGGGGGGAGGGGGGGGGGGGNGGGGGGGGGGGGGGGGGGGGGGGGTATATATAACGTGAGTGACTGGGTAAAGTAAGTAGGCGTTATTACTAGTATAGTAAATTACAATTCAATTTATTTGTGGACATTCATAACTTGAAATACAAAAGGTTAACTTACACCTAGGCTTACCAAACTAATGACAAACACGATGGACGATTCTCGGTGTTGACATAGATCATTTCAACTGGCTCAGCTCGCTCTTATTCTAGTGGCTCACACTGCAACTGGCCTGACTGGCTCCTGATTAACTGCACAGTACTAGCTACACTAGCCACGATTACAAATTACGCTCGGCAATGCCAACTCCGCACACCGAATAAGATGATAAACGAATCACCCAGAGACCTCCTCGGGTCCGCAATATATACCCCATGATTTTGCATAATTTTGGGGGGAAAGTATCTGTCGTAACCTGCCCGCCCGTGAGAACTTGATGACAGACGATGCTAATTGATAGCGGGTTCCTAAGTTTATTGTTTTTTCTGCTAAACCTACAACGCTTCATCTCGACATGGATTTCTGTCACACTATTGGATTGCGTGTCTTTTTCACACCTTATAAGAAGTATCTGCTCACCCCAGGTGAAAATAGTCTGTAAGATCTGACTCCAGATCTGGAATCAGATCTGGTATAAGATCTGACAAATGCACGCCAGATCTGACATTAGATCTGATGTCAGATCTGATATAAGTTCTGATGTCGATTATCGAATACAAGATCTGGTATCAGATCTGATGTCAGATCTGGTGTACATTTGTCAGATCTTATACCAGGTCTGATGCAAGATCTGGAGTCATATCTTACATACTATTTTCACCTGGGACAAATTGAACTTTCACGATCGCTGTTATTTTGAAATACATGAATTTTTTATAATAGTTTATTATAAGTTACGTAGAACGTGACATTACATTTCTTTACACTTTTTTACTTTTTATTACAACTCACAACATTATTACGTAATTTATTAAAAAAATTCCACTGGGGTACACACTAATTATTTAATCGTACTTTCAATGATTTAAACGTAAAAGTGCACGTTCCTACGTGATAAAAACCATGTAGTATGTAATCCATTTTTTCAATTGCAGCAAAGAAAATCTCCCAAGAAAAATAAGCAGATCGTAACTTCTGCCACAATATATATTGAAAAAAAAAAAAGAAATTGATTCAAGAGGTAGTGATAGTGATGCCGAGGGCTCGAATCATCATACAGTATTGTATAATGATAACGATGACCTTGAAGAATTTCATTTGAGAAATGACAGTGAAGAAAACAATTTTATAGCAGACGACAGAGATAAACAATTGAAAGAATCGAAGAATGCATTAATAAATATTAGACGAAGAGAAAATAGATTTCAGCGAATGGTAAATAAATTGAAAATTTATATCGAAAAACCAAAAAAAGAGCCAATCTGTGGCAGTCACGTTATTTTAGAATTAAAAAAAATTAAATAAAGATGAACTGGTGAGTAAAGTTAAAGAAATAGATTTGAAAGGGTCATCAGCAATTCGTGAAAGTTTGTTGTATACTGAAATTTTTTGAAGCTCAATTCGAAGAAAATAAAAAATTATGTTCATCTCAGTTAGAAAAGTCTATCGCATTAAAATTAACTTTTGGGAAACATATGGAAAAATGTAAAAAGAAAAGTAAAATTTTTCATTTATCGAAACACCACACGCAAAAAAAATCGGGAGAGCGAACAAGCATATTGCCAAAACGCAAAAAAATAAACAAATTTTCATAGATTCTATCGAATTAGCGATAGAGATTTTCCTTGAAAAATATGAGAATTTTGAATGTGCACCTTAAAAAAAGTGACACTATTACAAGAAATAAAATAAAACAAGGAGGGGTATCTTGCAGATAGGTTGGATAATTTATTCAGAAAATTTAATAACGAAGAGCCTATTGTCGTGTAGAAATGCCTATTTTAAAAATATCAACCTTTTTGGATTATTGCCATGAAAATCATAGATCGTAATACATGTCGTTGTAAATACCATGCTAAGTTTGACCTGCTCTTTGAAAGATTAAAATACCATAGAGTTGTAAATTCGAGAGATAGTTCAGCTTTAATTGATTCTTTAGTGTGTAGTGCAAAAAGAAAAGAATGTATCGTGTGAGTGTGTGGAGTGTAAAAATCGACGATTAGAGTGCATGAGAATAATTTATTACATCAATATTTGTTTTAATTTTGAAAGCCATGGAAATTGTTTTAAATGAAAATGTAGATAAAAGTTGTCACTATGACCAGAATAGCAATATTGATGTTAAGTAATCTACATAGCCAATTTGTATCTAGTAACCTTATGATTTATGTTGCAAATGAAGCAAAATAATATTTATATAAAGCAATCATTGTGATCAAAATGCCTTGACAAGTACTGTAAGAATATGCAAACCGAATAAGGATATTTTTTTCAGATGAATAAAAAGTACTGCTTGCAAATTAAACTTGGATGGTTGTATATTGTATATAAATTTAAAAATTACACCCACTTTAGTGATTTTGCTACTTGGGGTTAAATATTATATAATTTAAAAACTGAGATAAACACAACTCTTGATAACTTCAAAAAAATAAAAATACCATCATCACGGTAAAAACTTCTTGTTGCTTTCTTTGTTTGAATCAGTGAAAGAAGTAGCTTAGATCACCAACTAATACAACTCTTGTTCTTGCTGTATTCACCCAATCCAAACGACTAAAGTAAGAATCAATTAAAACGCTAACATCTAGTTTATTTTGGTCCTAAAAGTCCCGAAAAAGTTTCGGGAATGAAAGAAGCGCGAGAAGCATAAATGGAAACACAGTCATAGCGTATAGCTTCAGTTGTTAAAAATGACATCACCTGTGTGAATAAAATTGAGAACATGTAAATTTACAGCTATTTACTAAGACTTGAATGACTTTCGTGGATGTAAAATGATCCTGCTAACAAACATATCTACTTCATATAACAATTTCTTACTCACATCTTACATGTCAATGAACTGCATTTGAGTAGAAATTTTCAAAAGTTGATTTGGGGAATGGGAGAAGTTTAAGAAGCATAAATGGAAACACAGACTTGATGTATAGCTTCTGTTGTGAGTTTAGTATATTGATGGTTGCATTGCTCAATGTTGAAAAGTTAGTGTATGTAAGTTTCGGAAATTATTGCAGCTCGGTGCCTACAAATATAGATGTGAGAATGAATGGCAAGCGGTTGACTGTAGTGGAGAACAATAAATACTCAGGTATAGTATATGATTGCAATATAACAACAAAATATCTTGTAAACGTGTTCTATAGGCTTAGCCGCATAATGTCCAAGAAGCAACTGTTGAACGTCTATTACATTGAGAGGACGATTGATGGTTTGCCCCACTACGGTGGTGGTATAGCCATTCATGTGATAATGCGTAGCCGCGCCACAAAAATTGCTTTAGGCTTGCTTAATGTAGATGAGGGTTAAAAACTCAGTAAGTTTGGTGGGACCGTCACACTATAACGTGTAGCTTGCACACAAAACTGTTGTTTAGCAGTGACACAGCAAGTTGTGGTTCCGACACCAGGTGCCATGTGACGTACTCTCAAAAGTTCTCTCAGTACTTGTTTCATGTGGTTGTTGCTTATAGTATCATTGATTGGTGTGGTTTATACGACTCAGCCTTGAGACCATTGCTCCATATGCAAATCAAAATAATCAAACTGATGAACATCACCGATTCAGATCCTATGAGGCTGCCAACTCTAAGTTGAGTTTTTGTATCTAATGCTATATTTAAAGAGTGTTGTACCTTTAATGAAGAATTTGTTGGAAGAGATATAAAAACAAGATACAACATTTCCTAGACATCAGTTTACAATTGGACAAAGAAATTATAGAGTATTGGGCAAGTAAATACTTCAATCAAATCCGAATTAATATTAAACAACTAGTCAGTGATAAAGTTATTAAAGAGAAAGTGAAAGTTGTTGTCAAGTGTTTAAAAACTTAATATAAGTGGAGAAGAGTTTATGTAATCTTGCTTTTAAAGTTTCAATTTTTGTCGTGCTTTAGAATAGCCTGCAGTTAATATTTTTAAATGTATTTTTATCATTTTTATTTTATTACATAAATTTTTGATTTTTGAAATATACCATTATTAGAACCAAACCTATGTACGAGCATACCGACCGTGCTTACGAATAGTATCACCGTTCCAGTGGTGCGCGATCAAAAAAATCTCTCCTGAAAACTTGCGGTGAAAAGAAAATCTCTCCATAGGAAAATGCGGTTCTTGATCACAGATTTTTTAAAAAGATTTTCTTGACCTCATCTTTGAAAGATGATGGAAAAAAATTTTTATGGCAATAAATAATAATAATAATAATAATAATAATAATAATAATAATAATAATAATCGCATTGATCGCGAACTAAAAATTTTATCACTTTGGACGTTAATGGGTTAATTGACAGGGATCAGATTTGACATTTTTGTCACGTTGAAATTATATTTTTTCTGAAAAGTATTGTTTTTTACTACTTCACGAATTGTTCAGATAACTTTATGCTACGCTTAAGGGGACACACCTGTGTTTATGCCTATAAATGTAAAAACATGAAAATTATGGCCCAGTTGAAAAAAATTGCATGGATATCCGCGTGGATTATCCACGTGGATTAGCTATCCACGAGGATTAGACATGGATACCACGCAGATCGGACAACGACTCCACGTGGATCACACATAGATACCACGTGGATCATACATGGATGGAAAAAAATTCTAAGTTGGTGGTTTTTCAACTCCTTCAAGTATCCACGAGGTATTGTCGGTGAATCGTCGTAGAATTTAATTTCTCCACGTTGATTATTGATTAATCCACGAGGATTTTTCGAGAAATCGTCGTGAGTTGATAAAAAAATCTGCGTAGATTTCTGGGCAATCCACGAGGGGTTTCGTGGAAATCCTCGTTGATTATTTAAAAATCAACGCGGAGGTTCAAAAGTCTACGAGGACTTTAGCGAAAATCGTCGTGGGTTGATCGAAAATATGTGTAGGTATTATGTCAATCCTCAAGGCTTACCTACATAGGCAATTTATTTAATCCACGTGGTATCAATGCCTGATCCTCGAGGAATCTATGTATGATCCACGTGGAATCGGTGTGATAATCAACGCGAATATCCATGCAAGTTTTTTCAACTGGGGGATTAATATTACAATTTTTTGTTTCTTATTTTAAAATATGTTTTTACAGGTTCTTTTACAACAAAATATAAGTCTAGTTTTATTATTAAAACTCATCCAGGATTCATTTATATTGACTTATGTGATTTTTAAGTTCTTGACCGCATGATTTTGAATGTAATGTTTAATCGATTGTGATGCTTGGGATCTCGAAAGTTTTGTAATTAAATTTTTTTCCACTTAAGTGTAGCAGAATTTCAAGAAAAAGCTTGGAAATTTTTTTTCATATTAACCCATGAACGACCAAAATGCTTGATTTTTCTGTTAGTTTTCGCAGCGATTTTTTTTGTAGTTTTAGGCCTTAAATAATTTCGCATCGACCTATTTCGATGTAAAATTTAATGCCCTTTCATAAACTGAGCTTTAAATTTTGATCTTTTGCTTAATAAAAAAGTCACAGGTACTTAAACAAAAAAAACGTGAAAATTTTTGCAAAAAATCCGGTTTTCGATTTTTTTTCGTCAGTATTTGAAAAATGTTTCAGTATTTTGTGAATGTCTTTATAATCGAAAACGTGTGAGCATTAAACGGATGAAAGCAAAAAAAATACGAAAAAATTGAACATTTCAAATGCCGCTCTATAGGGCTAGGGTGCAATATTCTGGTAGAAATCTACGTCATTTTTTAGCTTATTACACACGGAAAAAAAACCATGGAGTTGAGAAAAAATTGGTGTTTCTCCGAGTAAACCCCAGCTATTAGAAAACTTGAAAAATTTCGATTTTTTTCCATTTTTCAGCAATATTCAAACATGGCGTGGAATCTAAGCCAATGGCTTTGACGCGGGAGTCTAGAATTAAGGATACGCAATATATCCAGTTAAATTTTTTATAATGCTTTAACAGTTTATTTCTACCATTTTGAAATGCAATTATCAATTTTTCGTCGGTGAAAGATCTATCTTCAGTATTGTGAGTTCCCGTTGGTCCGCTGTCTCTCTTCCTTGGTGGTATTCGAACAAGTGACTCGACTTTTCCAATCAAAATAAACAAACAAAGAAATAAAAAAAAAAAATATTTAAATATTGGAAACTAAATTTACTTTACAGGCAAACTCTACACCGCGTCCTGAAAAGAGGAAAAGGTTGTGTGATTCACAACACATAGAGTTTGTGTAACTCGATAACGATAATTTATTTACAATAATATTATATACAATATTTACAAGTTTTATATCGCAACACTAACACAAGTGAGCCGCTATACGCGCGAACGCGAATAAGAATTTCCTATAACTTTAACCAGCCTCGACGATATCTGCTCGGTATAAGTTGCTAGATCGTCGCCGAGAGCTGCTACTTGCTTTATAGTTGCAAGGCTTAGAGCTTTATGAGTTGCTCCGTGAGTTGCCAACCGAAGGCTTCTGATTCTTCGTAGCTCGAGCTGGCTCTTTTATAGGGCCGATCTCGCGCCAAAATCTTCCTACCCCAAACGACCATCAGCTGATCTGTCAAAGAAGGGATACAATCAGCTGACTGGTTGTCAAGGCAGGGATATAACAGCTGATTAGCTGTCATAGTAGGGGTACAACAGCTGATTGTGATGGTAAGACATCAGCTGTTCTTCGTCGATGCTCGTAGTGTCACATTGTCCCCTGATTTGCAAGTAAGGAAAAAATATAAAGAAAATTTTACATTACAACAATGTTTATAATTCGGTGACTCTATACAAAAAAAATATATATATATACATATATAGTTTTTTCCGCGGTTGCAAATAAACCCCCAAAAAAAACTAAATTTATTATAAAAAAGAAAAAAAAACTATTGCAATTTACGCTTTTTGAATTATTATAAAGAAAAAAGAAAAAATATGTGCCTTTCAATATCACTGCTCTCGCCGCATGACCCCACAAATTTCCTCGCCAATTTCTCGCCTAAATAAAACAATAATAAAGACAAAAATATATTTACATTAAATAATAAAAACGCTCCTACTCAGTCTTCATCCAATTCTTCTTACCACATGGCTTCGAACTCTTCACTCAACTGCTTCTTAAACGCTGCCGAACGAAGTCCTTTTCTCGGAGGCATGTAATCTTCCGGGAACACGAAGAAAAATTCGTCGTCACTTAAATCCCATGGACTCGGCGGATAGACCTGAGGACCCATCAATGGCATCAGCTCCTCTCTTCGGACCTGAATTGCTACCTCAGACGTGGATGGCCTCTCCGTCTGGGTCGCTTTACCCTTGGGCATCTTCTTTCCTCGGCAGCTCTTCCCAATACGCCTTGGCTTCGTACGAACGATGAGGCCACGAGGACCAGGCGGTAAAAGTGGCCTATCAATCACCACCGCTCTCTGTGCCAGTTCGGCCGGACCTTGGGCCTGGACCACGACGTCGTGTGCCTGTGTATTCGTTGCCTTGCTGACTTTCATTGTCACGCGTTGCGATCTAATGTAAGACTAATAACTACACAGACAATTCTGCCTCTTATATAGGTGTCAGATTTGTTGATACTTTTTGCCTATAGCGGATTAGGTCATTGACATGAAATTGGCCTTTGACCCGAGAGTTGGAATCTTCCAGAATGTAGGTATTTTCTCCAAGTATACTTTTAATGATGTATGGACCTTCGTATATTTGCATAAATTTTGCGAGTATTTTATTCTCCTGATCTGACGTGTTCTTACACTTGATCAAAACTTTATCGCCCACCAAGAATTTGTCGCAATTTCCACGTTTTTCATTTACTTTATCTGCCCTTCTCGATCTTTTATTCTTAATTCGATCGTAAGCTAGCTGATACTTTCGTTCTACCGGAATAGCGTCATTAATCGGTGGTACTCCCAGCAATCTATCCCATATGCGCTCTGGTTTCTTGTTGAGGTGAAGTTCAAGCGGAGTGAATTCAGTGGTTTCGTGGTGTGTCTCGTTCATAATATCTTGAATCGTTTTTATATATGGTTCCCATGCTGTGTGCTTATCTTTTATAAACATTCTTAAAAAAGTCACTAATGTTTTATTCACTCTCTCACAAATTCCATTGGAGCTTGGATGTCTTATAGACGAAAAAGTTAACTTGATATTTTCCGCGCTCATAGCGGTTTTAAAACTTTTTGAAGTAAACTGACTACCGTGATCACAGCACACAACATGAGGTTTTCCATAACGCTGAAAATAATCATTTTTTAACATTTTAATTACAAACGACGTAGTTTGTTTTCTACATGGATATAGTACAATAAACTTCGAGAACGCATGAATCGTTACCAAAACATTTCGCATGCCATAACGTGACGGAGTCAATGGCCCAAGGAAATCAATACACAACAGCTCAATAAAATGAATGGTTACACCATAATACGACTTTCTAGTTTTTCCTGACCAAGCATCTACAGTAAATGCAAATTTGGAATCATTTTTTCCCAGTAAGATCTTAACATTTTTCTGCATTTTTTTGAATTCTTCTTGGATCATGTCGTGCATCTGGTTTTTGTTTGGTAACTCAATTTATTTATTGAAATATGAAAAGAAGTTCCTTGTTTCTTGATCATCGAAAAAACTTTTTGGCAAGTTTTTAAAGCACAGCCACGTTACGATCCTCCGATTCTTTTCTGGAACCTCTAAAAAGAGCCATAAAAAATTTTAATTTTATTCATTGAAATTTAAATTTTATTCAAAAAAATTTTAATTTTATTCTCAAAAAGAGTGCATGCACTATATTCGAATATACGCGCAAGAGCCCAAACGTTAAAGAGGTGCACCACGGCCGATTGCTACCGTACTACGAGCCGGCACGATGGGAGAATAGTCAATGTCTCGCCGCGTATATCAGCCAATCATATTACATGAAGCCGCACTACATGAAACTATAAATAAAAGATGCAATTTTTAAAGTTTTACTTACTTTCGAAAAAGTATCCAGTAGATTAGACTGTATCTTCGCATTTGATGACTGTTTGGTTGAAACATTCGGCGAATAAACGGTATCAAAAACTTTTCTATGGTGTAGCTTCAGATGCGATTTCAGCCCACTCGTATTGCTTCCTTTCATCGGAATACTTATTTTGTAATTCCCATTTGCATCTTCCCCGCAAGTCAAGCAATAACCATGTTTTATGTCTTTAACTTTACCGTAATGAAAAAAATCTTTTAGAGATTTTTTTTCATCCGATTCCTCGACTTCTTTCATCTTTTCTTTCTCATTCACAGATTTTGGTTGCTTTTTACCAGTGACAGACTCATTTGATTCGAAACAATCATTTAAAATATCCTCATTACCTATTAACGAATGCATTTTTTACTTGATGGAATTCAGCGCCAATCTATGTACATAATTGGATAAATTTACTGCGGTAGCATTCCACGCAGAGTCTCTTTTCACTCGAGCCCTCGTTTTGACCACTGACTGGTTTAGAACAAAAATCATGTAAATGAACATGTTTATTGCAGCTTATGCATGAGTGTTGCGATGGCTCATGTCCATTGGCACACACAGGGCAATCGTCCATTTTCAAAAGTTTTTTTATATTTTTAATGTACTAGTACACTCGATAAAACTAAAATCCGTTAGTAGATATCACACGAGTCGACGGTTACAGGCGAGGTATATAGCACAGAGGATATATCTGCCAGTGCGTGCAGCACGACGTTCTATCGACGAATGAGCTGTATACACCTATATAACATGATTGTGATGATTGGCTTCTGTATAAGAAGACAATGTTGTTTGTCAATGTTGTAAATGTTTACTTTCCAGGTTGTATTGTATATGTATATTGAAACTTGCCAGACGAAAAGTCGATATCGATAAATCAGATATCATCGAGTAATAAATATCGTCGATATGATATTATCGACTGTAACGGGGAATGCCTTGCAGAAGAGCCGGCTAGCTCGTGCCACACGAGAATATGATCGCAAACCCGCGTTGCACAATACAACTCGTCGATACCTTGCTTCGACGAGCTCTGGTGATGATCCCGCGTACAGATGCTCGACGAGCCGTTGCTCGTCGAGTAATCGCCTTGCTGAAATGGGTCGAAATAGGCAACACGAAATAAATAATCAGTCGCGAGTTAATAAAATGAAATAAAGCGATTTATTCGCATGAAAATTAATTAGTAATAATTCGATTAAATTAGGGCCGCACGCACGCTCGCAATGAATACAATAGATACTCGGTCGCTTACTCGTCGCTGACAAAGTCGTCTGCAGGATCCACTCGCACAGGGTCGTCGCTCGAGGTGGATCCGCGTTGGTTCGCTCGCACGCAAAGTTCACAAACACAGTTTGACGCTCGGACACGAAGTGAGGGTTCACGCGCTACGACGATCGATCGTAGGTCCCTCGATTATTTATTATCGTCTGCTCGTCGTACTTACTGTACGACGAGCCGCGCAAGTTACTTTTCTGTAAATTCAAATCCGCGCTCACGACTTAACGCGCGAATTATAATTCCGCGTTACA
>NW_019640846.1:75568-87756 GCF_000599845.2 Trichogramma pretiosum | reverse complement strand
TAAATCGATAGATTTTTTCCTCTTCTTTCGATTGGTAATGTTAATTTTGAGGTCAAAATACTAAAATACTAGAAGAAATATTGACTTAAAAATTCAAGTCAAGTTTTGACTATGAAAAAAATTTTTGGGAATTTTTTCAACAACGCCATCAGAAAGAGGAGGAAAAAATCTATCGATTTACGTGTTCACATCATTTTTCTAGCCTTTTTTAAGCGATTACGAGCGAGTCGAAAAGACAAAGACACGGCGCCGCGCGTGTGCCGCCGCTGGCGCACGGAAAACAGGTCCGCGCGCGCCGTCCCGCGCTATTCATCTCGATATCTTTAATAGTTCTTATCATTTCTCCATCCTGGAAAACATCGTTTTCGATAGATTTTTGCCTCCTCTTTCGATTGGTGCAGTTTATTTTGCAATCGGAGGATACATTTTTTGGATAATTCGACTTAAACATTCAAGTCAAGTTTTAACCTCAAAATCAATTTTTAAGAATTTTTTAAGCTACACCACTAGAAAGAGGAGGAAAAAATCTATCGATCCATGTATTTGGATTATTTTTCTGACTCTTGGTAAACGGTTCTGAGCGAGCTAAACATACGACACTTTCGGCCAAAAATGCCGTAATCGCGCGGGGTGGCCGACTTATGCTGGACGCGCTCATATAGGCCCGCGAGCTGAGACTGTTACTGGCTTTGCTACCGATTGCGCCACGTCATTAGGCATACGCTTGCCTTGATTTTGTAATTGTTACCTCGCGAATATAGATTCTCTTTTATAAGTCGAGTCGCTGTGATTTGTGCAACTGAGGTGTAAGGGTGCAAGCGCCTTGCGTTACGAGAGGGCCAAGCGAGACACCCCGATAGGCTGTCAACCAATTGTAAGTACTTGCTCGACGTAAAAGTAATCTCTCTCTCTTCGCACACTGAGCGGAACAGCGGCTCGCGGAGATCATAGTCGTGCTCGCGATTTGTCATCACAGGCTATTGCCTAATTTAATCTTAACTATTTTTGTGTGTCTTTAGTATTTAGTCTTTAATAAATCGATTTATATTAAAACTTAAAGCACGACTATTCCCTCAGTCGAACCTGAATCTGCTCATCCAACCCACGGATCTCCGGATCAATTTCCCCGTTATATCCTTTGGGTTTCAAAAGTTTTATAATCAAATTCTTTTCCACTTTAGTGTAGCAGAATTTTAAGAAAAGGCTTGGAAATTTTTATTCATATAAAAGTACAAAGAAAATGACAAAAATAGCTATTTTAATAACGCTTATTGCTATATTTGGAGACGAGTAGATTAAAAAAATAACTAAATAAAAAATCTGCCCCATTTAAGTGGAAAATAGTTTAATTATAAAACTTTTGAGACCTAAAGGAATACAATTGAATAATTGTTGTTCTCAAAATCATGCGGTCAAGGACTTACAAAATACAATTCAATATATATGAATCCTAGGTGAATTTTAATAATAAAAGGAGCTACAGACATATTTTTTGTTGTAAAAGGACCTGTAAAAACATATTTTAACATCAGAAACAAAAAATTTCAATTAATTTTCATATTTTTGCAGTTATAGGCATGAACACAGGTGCGTCACCTTAAGTAGTATTTCGAGAATTTTAACCAAGAGTGGCCTGTTTCTTTACATATTTTAATGTAATTTTGTGATATAGTTGCAAAATAGGGGATCCAGACAAATCATCCTTTGACAATTCATCCTGCGACAGCTCAACTGCGACAACTCATCCGCGACAATTCATCCTGAACGACTATTCATCCGCGACAATACATCCTCGGCGACTATTCATCCTCACTAAAATTTTAATTTTATTTTATTTCATGTTTCGCTCGTTTCCTTGATTTCGGCATTTGTGAGTGACTATAAGTGATACAGTGTGATCTCAGCTCACTCCCGAACAGATTATATACCAGAGTGTGTATGTTTGTGTGAGTATCAACATTATATTATGTGTGATTTAAGCTCACTTCGAGCAGCTTATTTACATATCTGTACTTGCTTTTATTACTGTACGCTCAATCTTGTTTTGTATGTCTGTGAATTAACGTAGTTAAATATGGTGTTGAAATTTGTTTTAAGCCAGCGTACTGCGCCATTACTCGTGCTATTTTTATTTTTATTTTTATTATTCATTGTTATTTTTGTTATCGTGCTGATATAACATAATAAATCGTGTTATCTATTTCCATACTTTTTGTATACTGTGACGTGCGAGGTTTTGGGCACTAGCCCATGCTCGGCCTGCCGTCTAATTATTTCTTACTGAGGCTCCGGTTAGCCTATCGTTGAGTCTTACCTCAGAAGGGGTCGAGCCGCCACCAAGTGCGCCGCGAGCGTCGGCAGTCCAAGCTGAAAATAAGTGAGAGAGGGTCGCGAAAAGACTACGAAAAATGTACTTTTGCACACAAATAATCGTTCTTTATTTAACTCCGACTTTCAACTATCATTCATACAATCATCACTGCAATCGCACTTCATTTCGCAATGTCATCTCATTTCTTATCATTATCATCCTCTCATGCCTCGGACGTAACGGATTATACGCGAGTCCAAGGGGAAAACGCGCGGATTACAACGTTAGTCCGACGCGAGTCCCAGTCAAGTGCCGCGTAATTGCACTGCGCGCAATCGGCTCGTTTCTCCGAAATACGGTCGACGCCTTCGCTCTGCTCGCGCTAGCAGACGCGCGATATGGTCACACACGACCAAGACGGAACGCGCTATCTCGCTTGCTCTCACAGGAGCGTCCAAGGCGGAAGTACCGCTTCGCAAAAAAATGGCCACGCGCCGGCCTGAAACGCGATACATGGGCTCGAACCACGTCTTGAATCCAAGGTACTCGCTACAATTACTCCGATCTCCACTACTCGTACTACAACGATTCTACGGCGAACTTCTTATTTTCTCTTCTACATTCACACTACGCAATCATACAACACTCTCACACATCCGCGCGACCGACCAAGTCTAATCCAATTTACAACCTTCTTCGATGCTCCGTGGCCTCGGCCTTTATTCTCGATGTCGTCTCCCGCTGTCCCCCCGCTGCTCCGTTCTCGTGGTCTGCCCGGTCCAAGGGCGCTTGCCTCGCCGTGGAGATGCCTCGGACGATTAATCAGAAGGTCGCTGTACAGCAAATCGCGTGGCTCGCTGCCTTCCGAGCCTCACGATCGCCTCGTCACCTCGCAACTCTTCTCTCGTCGCACCGAACTCCAGGCTTGAACACAGCCTTCCCACGGACACGACACACGAACTTCCGCTGCACGCACAGCTTGTTCACGACCCACTCTACCGCTGCCACACAGCTTGTTCACGACCGACTCTACCGCTGCCACACAGCTTCCCCACGACAACTCGACCGCTGCCACACAGCTTCTCTACGGCCAACTTATCTGCTGCCACACAGCTTATTCACGACCAACTATGACCGCTGCCTCACAGCTTATTCGACCCACTCAACCGCTGCCACACAGCTTCACACTCCACTTCTCACTCGCCCACACGTCCGTCCTTTCTCGCGGTCTAACTGCGAATCCCCGTGTGCACTGTCGCGCAGATCGACGACGCATCGAACGCGAGCGCTCGATTCGCACCGATCGATCTACTCTCCAGTGCACTTGGTCCGAGAGACGCGTCCGAGGTTAACTTGGCTCTTCCTTTGCCCTGAACCTCGAACGCGCGCTCTAGTGATACTTCGATTTTCCTACTTTATCATCCTCTCGGTCGCGCATCTCACTCGCACATTCACACATTACAGCTTGCGTCATTTTCGCGATTTACCACTCAGTGACATCGTCACAATACAATATGTATTCCTATTTATTCCCAATTTTTTTTCGGGATGATATGTCCCGGATTAATTATCGGGTTGATTAGTCCAAAGGATGAATAGTCGGTAACCAGCAAAATAGTGCTTATACATAAGTCAAGTTTTGACAAAATGATGTTATTTTATTGCAGAGTGACCCTAAAGGTGAGATACTACCTTCAGACACTTAATTTCCCTAAGAGTTATATTAAAATTAGTTGAAAATAACTTACAATATAAGGCATAAAAGGAGCGCAAGTGTAGGATAAGCTCTATATAAAGGAACTGATGCCAATTGACAGAGCCCACCAAAACTTTGAATGAAAATACGAAAATCTTCAACATTTTCAATGTGTCGCAGTACATTTTTCCCAAAAACTTTTCTAACAAGAACTTGGCAGTCGTAATCAGACTGAATGGAAGCATTTTAATCGCTCTTTACGTGGTTGCGTAGTTGTATCAATTTACACAACTTCTTGTTAAAATAATCTTTGTCTGAAAGTATTTTTATACTCATCGTTATAAAAAAACTTTCTATGATGATCAATCAAGAAATTGATGAACTGTATCAAGAAAATGTTCAATAACTAACATACGCTACCACATACGTTGCTATGACGACTGCAATGAAGTAAAATCATGCTAAGTGTCGATTAAAATACGAAAGCCAGCTTCTGCGCCACCTAAAGGCGGTGATACGAATTATTTGAAAAATTAATTATAACTTGACGTAAGTTCCTATAAAAGATAACATTTTTACTTTAGATCGAAGTGAAATCGATTCATAAGTCATAGCTATGTACAGGGCGTGCACTTAGAATCGCCTGTACCTGATTACGAATACAAAAAAAATGCTGGCATAAATGCATACGAAAAAAAAGGGAAAAGAAGCAGCCGCTCGCATTGGCTGATATTTTTAGGGCCCACGTAAATTACGTACAATTCCAGCGTTCAGAATTTGCTCGACCGTCTAAGACTGTTTTGTAAAATAAAATCAAGACATCTAACTTTAAAAAGACGAAAACCATCTTCTGCACCACTTGGATGCGACCTTGGGTACATAACGAGAGCTAAGAATGGGCTTGATCAATTAAAACTGTATTTGATCATGTAAAAGTGAAGGTTCTCAGTGGATACGACGAAAGCCATCTTTTTCACTACTTGAATGCGACCGTGGGCACATTAAAAAAGCTGAGAGTGCACTCGATCATCTGAGACATTTTTGAACTATGTAAAATATGAATCATGTAAACTCGTAGTATCTTACTTGAAACGACAAAAGTCAACTACTGCGCTATTTAGACGTGATGGCTGTGCAAAAATTGAGAGTTTATTTTTCGTTTGAACTGTGATAATGTGTATCTGATTATGTTTCATCGAGACATCTTACCAAGAAACGATGAAAGCAAACTTCTGTGCTCCTTTGTGACTTGCTACGCCAATTGTGAAAGTTGATTATTTTCTCGAGAGAGAGTAGAGTAGAGTAGAGTAGTATTTATTCGGCTAAGGGCTCAGACTGGCCCTCTGTAGCCTGGCTCAAAAAATTACACCAACAGGCATATACATACACAACACACAATAACAAAAAAACAAAATACGTGTGAACAGTGAACTTGTGTCAAGAAAGTAAAACAAAACATAGAGCAAAGGGAGACAGAAAAAAAAAGAAAACTTCACAATGGTAGTCAATACAAGTCATCCGAGCATGTGGGCGAACAGGTACGTCCTGAACGTACCTGCCTCGGGACTTGCAAGCTCGTACGTTAGGCGGGCTGTAAACCACGCCGAGCAGGTTCGCCACTGAGCCCACGTCCAGAAGCACGAAGAGAAACTGTGGCCTCAGGAGATACACCCTGGGTCTCTCGGACGAAGCCACACATCGACACCGCAAATCACCACGCACGTACAGCACGACGCCCCCACAGCCACGACTGATGCGATCATGGCGGAGAAGCACGTAGCCAGGCACGTCCACGTCGCATGATGATATATGAGTCTTGAGCCAAGACTCGCTGACCGCCATGATATGCGGCTCATGCTGCTCACGATATTTCTCACGATTTCACCGATCCGTTCTCGATCGACCCGCGTCGAATATACGCCCGCTCAAGTCGTGCGAATATCGCGTCACGCACTTGCAGCGTTCAATCATAATTCTAATCTAGCGAGTTCGAAGATCGAATTCGGAGCAACGAGCACGATGCTTACTCTCTCGCGATCACCGAGTATCTCTCCTTCTGCTTGCACCTCACGCGCTCGCAAGATGCTCTAATAGGTCACGTGACCAATTAGTCGGCCCTTGCTCAGTAAGGGAGAAAGAGATAGGCAATTCCGCGTGCGTTGACACGCGGATTCTCTCTCGCACACACACAATTGCACATACGCATGTCACTGCGGCTGACAGCGTAAGGCGACTGTCACAACTTAATAAATAAAATTGATTACTTTTTACATTATTTTCGAAAGATTCTCAACTCGATTACGGTCGAAGTCGATGCTCGAATATTTCTTTGTTACCGACGTTTTCGTTGTAGAAAACCTTAAGGTTGGAAAATTTTATAACTTTTTTTCAATCCCTAATTAAAATTAATTTAAGCACTAATTCGACTTAAAAACCTTATGTAAATTCATCAAAAAATATTTTCTTTCATTTTCAGAAAAAATTTCGCCATAAACTTCTAATTTTTTTCAAGCTTCCATCTTCCATCATTATCCATTGATATTTATTCGTTCAGATAATTGTGGTCATTATTCCATTGGTTAGGGTAAACCTTCTATTTTAATTGGATATGTGTTTTTTTTTCAAAAGAAGCTTGCAATGCCAAAAAATTAAATTTTTGAATTTTACGCTTTATATAAAACATAATGTATTTTGGTTATGTATACTTCTCTTCCGTATACTATATAAGAAAATTAATACTTTGTGTTTAATTACAGGATGCTCGTACATCTCTTTCTTGCCCATGAAAATGTTATAAAAAGGAATAATTCAATTTCTGAAGAATATTTGAAGCTACACAGTTGTGAAAAAATAAAAAGTGATTTTTATGTCAAGTAAAAAAATCTATTTCTGTGTAATCAATAGTTAACTTACTCTCGCAGACAAGCTCGACCCAGACAAACGAGTGGCGCGCGGAGCAAGATGCAAAGCTGGCGGCCCTTACAACAGAAAATCGGGACTTTATCATGCTGCAGCTCAACGGAAAGAGGTACAAGGTGTTATACCGCACATTGCGGAAAAGCTTGCAAAGCACTTGAAAAGCCGCGTTGATCAATACATCGTGTTCACCAAGCCTAGTGTAAACGCTCGGGAAAATTGAGATCCGGATAAACATCGATGATTAATGGGAAAAGGTTATATGGAAATCGATGCGCTACCTCGACCACGACATAATACTCGGAGCCGACTTTAAGAAGCTGTGGAGCATCGACACACAAAAGGAGGAAAATAACTGGAGAGCACGTAAAGGGACGTGGGGGCCGTTTTGCAGCAAAGGCAACGGAGACGAGATTGGAATCGAAGCCGAATGCTCAGGCCTAGCTAACGCGACTTTTTTAGAGCAAGCGCAGATCAACGACTTGCTCGACTGAATGCTCGGTGAGTCACAATTAGATACGGTCGAGATGTGTGCAGGCCTCTCGGAGCTGAATCAGGGCGCCAGCCCGATTAAGCACAAGATACGGCGAATGACGCCTGCGATGCTTCAAGTCCCCCATGATGAGATAGAAAAGATGCTTGGAAAAGGTGTGATCGAGCCCTTGGCATCCACGTGGAGCAGCATTCCAGTGATAGTCAAAAAAGCGGACGAAAGTAATCGCTTTTGTATTGACTATCGTAACTTAAACAAAGTCACCAAGAAAGATGCATACCCGGTCCAAAACATCGACGGCGTACTGGATAAATTGCGCAGCGCAAAATACATCAGCACGATCGACCTAAAAAGCGCATATTTCCAGATAGCTATGGAGGAGTCCAGTAAGCAGTAAACGGCCTTTGCAGTCCCAGGAACAGGCCTTTTTCAGTTTACTAGGTTACCATACGGATTAGCAAATGAGCGTTTCAGCGACTGATTGGAGCGGTGTCCGGACCGGAATGCGAGCCATTTATGTTTGGCTACCTTGACGACATCGTCACTGTGACAGAAACTTTCCAGGAGCACCAACGCTGAAGCGGCTACATTAAGCAGGCTTGAAAATCAATCGAAAGTAATGCAAATTCTGTCGATCGAACGTCAAATACCTGGGCTATGTACTTGACGGTGAAGGGCTCCGCGTAGACAAAAATAAAGTGGCGCTAGTACTCAACTACCCAGCGCCGCATGACATAAAGAGCTTGCGCCGATTCCTGGGCATAGTGGGTTGATACTCGTGGTTTATCCGAACCGTGACGGAGCTGAAGCTTCCACTACTAAGGCTTACGCGCAAAAGCGTTGAATGGGCCTGGATAGAAGAGTAGTACTACACTACGTAGGAAGAAGAGTGCAGACGCAGCACCATTGCGTAGGGATTCACACCATCGCACAAGTTTTAGATATAATTGCCGGATTATTGACCAAAACGATCAATATTCTTTTTTGTACATAAAAGCAAAAACCGATCACGCTTATAATACCGAATCTTTTTGTCGAGTGGTTTAATCAGCAGCTATTGATCTTCATGACATCGAAATAACAGGTAAATTAATATCAAGTTTGTATAAATAGAATTTAATATATTCATGGAAATGATTACAATTATTTGTCTATTTCAATATTTTCGCAGCCAACGATATCATGAAGATATGGAAATCTGCGAGAGACAAATTTGTTCGTCTGAATGAAAATTTGGGAATATACCGTTCTTTGGGATCGTTTTTTACAAGAGATTTATATTCCTTGAAAACCACATTACTAACAAAGATTGTGTAAAGGTCGCCAAGTAGGAAAATATTTTTCCCAACGAAGGTGGGCTTACTCCTGAAGAGAGAGCCGATTTGAAGAAAGCTCTAGGAAGCATGGATTCAATTTGTTGTAGCCTGAGCCAGACTCTGACAGTAATGGAAGTGAATATGATATTCTGGAACAGTTTCCAGACGTATCGTCAATTTTGAAAGCTTCAACTACTGATGCTGATGAAAATATAGAAATGCTCGACGAAGACACGGAACTAGTCATGCCTACAATCAAGAAAATTGAGATATTTTATAAACAAATACGTTTTACACTAATGTGTCAATTATCATTTATAATTTACTAAATTATTTTATTTTATTAATTTTCATGGTTTTGCAATAATTCTCCTCACCAGTTGAAAGGAAATTTGGAGAAGACATGATTTAAAAAGAAGAAAGTCGACACTGAGCAGATTGACATAGAGCTGGCATCAGTTATATGTCAAGTATTCATTGAAGTAATAGAAAATCAACTTGGATTCGAAAATCAGAGTGAAGCTTTTAATTTTATTGTGGAGAAAATTTTCAATTGCGTCTCATACTTTATTCTTATAATACCTAATTCAAATTTTCATTTTAAAATTAAAATACAAATTATACAAAAAATATTAACTCATAAAAAATAACACAAAAAAATTAACTCATAACTGATCATAACTGTACATACTACAGTCAAATCCCGTTATCCGCGCGGGTTCGGTTCCAAAAAAGTACCGCGTATACCGAAACCACCGTATAGGGCTCTTGGACCATCATGATGTCCACGTTTTTTTCTCTTACCATCTCTACCAGCTCATTAGACGCGACAGCGCATCTGTCTAGGTCCACCTGTAAAAACCTGGGGCTAGCCATAGTCAATCGTGTTTGTGTATGCTTTTAAGGCCTGCTTGTACAGCGGGCACTGGTTTTTTTTTATCTTGGTCCAGTACTGGCTGGATACTGGAATGATAGCAGTAAATCAGTACTGGCAGCCAGTATTATGCCAGTACTGACCCAATATCAGCTGCCATTATCCAGCCAGTAACAAAAAAATATATTTTTGCAGTACTGGCTCAACATTAGTATCCAGTACTGGCTCAAGATTATGAAGAGTTGTTTTCTGAGACTTAATCTCATGATTATAATGCCAACTAGCATTGAACCAGTATCGAGTTAGAAATTCATCGAATTATTTTTACTAAAAATAAAAAAATCAGTATGAGTATAGTTTTGAAATATATTTATTCATGTAAAAATGTAAATCCATATATTGTGGTATGAATTTTTAACTTAAAATTTTTTGTTGCCATGGTGGATGCAATTATATTTTCGTGTTTCGATTTATCAAGAAGTTCGTAAATGCCAACTATACTAGATCTGCAGGAATGTGCGAATACCTCACCGTGTGACGATTCCACTCCTCTTAAATTTATATCATTTTAATTTACATATATTTGAGTTATTTCAAAGAAATTACCACTCTGAAGCATTGCAATATTGTCCGGTTCTTTATTTTTTATTGCTAGATCTCACAATTTTATCTGCGAAGACTCTACATTATCATTTTGTGAAATTTTTCAATCCCTTGATGGTATTTATAAACGCTGATTTTTCAAAATATTTCTTGTGACTAAAGAGTTATTCAACTCTTGAATTTCGTGCAATCGACGTGTTATTTGAACTAAAGTGTTTCTCGACGAGCGAATTTTTTTATTTTACCTAAACAATTTTCGAATGGGAACGCCGAAAATTTGGGGATAAAGGAGCTTTCATTTCGAGCACATCATCAGTCATGTGAATTAAATTGTAAAAATTCAAAACTTTCGTACCTGGACCATATAAATGTGGAGTCCATTCGAAAAATAATCGTAAATTTTCCCTAGCAAAGGCGTGATATTTCTTCTCGAGAGGATTGCTATTTTAAATACGAGTTCATACTAAGAACAATATAAGGTGTCGATACTTTTGAATTGACACGTATATTTTAAAAATGAAAGGTGCAATATACTCTGCAAAAAAACGGAATTGCGTTGCTTTCCAGTAGCCAAAATTATCCAAATCAAAAGTTTTTCTTCCGAATTCTCCTGCAATACCTGTTGAAATTCGACTTTCAAGTCATTCCGATTATTTTTACTGAATTTATTTTGATTTCCTGGTTCAATGAACATACTTATAATTGTCTGTTTAATTGGGTCAGTATTAAACTGGCCCTCGCGCGAAGCAGACGTGTTTATGTTTACTCGCTCGAGCCTGTTCGAACACAAAGTAAAAGTCTATTTTCAAATAACATCGCAACTGTCAATCTTGAGCCCTGCCGAGGGTGAACCCAGCAGGGACTCTGCACGGACATCTATACCCTCCGGGCGAGAATGTCCAAGCCCACCCCGTTAGACTCGAACCTGTTTGCAGGTCGTAAGCAAGGTCATAAAAGGAAAAACCTTAGCCCAAACGAAAACAAAACTGTCAAAAGAAGTTATGTAATGCCTATGGACTACTGGCTCAGCAAGCCTGCGAGCACAAGTAACTCATTCGCCCCGCTAGACACTGATGAAGCTACGGAAACCGCGGTAAATGATAAGACCATCGAAAGTGCTCAAAATGTCGAATTGGAAAAAAACAACGACTCCCAACAAAATACCGCCAAGCCCCCACCGATCTTCGTGAGCGGGGTAGAAAATCTCGCACCACTTCGAAACATGCTCGAGATGACTGCGGCCAAAAACTACACGCTGAAAACATTAGCTGGCAAGCAGGTAAAAATTTTCCTAAACAACCCAGAAACTTACGTAAGAGTAGTTGAGGAACTTAAGAAAAAAAAAGCGCAATTCTACACTTATCAATCAAAGAGTGACAAAGGCTACAAGGTCGTTCTTAGAGGCATCCATCCTTCGGTAGATCTCAAAGAACTGCAAACGGAAATTGAAACGCATGGACACTCCATCACGAATATTTCGAACATCAGGCAAGCGGTAACCAAGATTCCCTTGCCACTGTTTTTTCTTGAAATGAAAGTTCAGTCGAACAACAAAGAGATTTTTAAACTCAATAAACTCCAAAATACAATCGTGAGCGTTGAGCCCCCTCGCAAAAAAAGAGACATTCCCCAATGCATGAACTGTCAAGACTACTGCCATACAAGAAAGTATTGCAACAAATCACCTGTGTGCGTTAAATGTGCGCAACAACATGCAACGAAGGACTGTCCATTCACGGGCAAAATAAAAAACGTCACGTGTGCAAACTGCAAGGGCAACCATCCAGCCAGCTACAAGGGATGTTCTGTGCGTAAGCAGCTAATGCAAAAACTCTTTCCCGCATTAAGAGCTAAAAATCAAGAAAGACTCATAAACAATCCACACACTCAATATCAAGATAGAAACCTACGAAAAAGTAATGTATCCTACTCTCAAGCAGCGGCAGGAACAGCAGCAAGCGAGCAAGAAGATTCTCCCC
>NW_019640846.1:0-74624 GCF_000599845.2 Trichogramma pretiosum | reverse complement strand
TGTTCTGATGAACGGTTTTGCTATACCACAAGCAGACTCGGTCAAGTACTTGGGCCTGCATCTGGATCGTCGCCTCACCTGGAGGACACACATTTGGAGCAAGAGAAAGCAACTGGACCAAAAACTCAGGCAGATGTACTGGTTACTGGGCAGAGGCTCAGCTCTATCGTTGGAAAACGGACTTCTCCTATACAAAAGTCTGCTGAAACCTATATGGACGTACGGAATTCAGCTCTGGGGAGCTGCTTCTAGAACCAATATCGACATAATCGAGAGATTCCAGTCAAAGGTCTTGCGCAGCTTGGTCAATGCCCCGTGGTTCGTGACCAACGAGGCTATTAGAAATGATTTGAAACTCCCTACAGTCCGCGAGGAGATACAGAAACTCTCAGCTAAATACAAGGACCGCCTAGGACTCCACCCCAACACCCTGGCAGCGCAACTTAGTCGTGTCTCTTTTGAAGGCACAAGGCTGAAAAAGCACATGTACATATGAACATGCAACATAATCATATAATCTCTAAAATATCCATAGAGATTTTTTTGTAAACCATAATAAAAGGGTACACCAAAATAATTGAATGTAACTCCAATAAGAGCTAGCTTCAAAGGAAACTAGCTCACACACGCTCCCATGTAAACATTATAAAAATTTACCCATTGTCTAAATCTAGACAGATTGTAAATTTAAGAGGAAAATAATAAAAAAAAAAAAAAAAAAAAAAAAAAAAAAAAAAAAATTGGGTCGAAATTCGGCAATTTAGTCAATGGAGACACAATGTCTGGTTGATGGTGCTCTGCTTGAGTTTTTTCTGTAAAAGAATTTTTTGTGCGCAGCCTGGAATTCATTTCAATATAATTTCTTTTGCTGTTTACGGTTTTACTTTTTACCTCACATCTCTCATAAAAACCATATTACCCATAAAAACTCATAAAAACCCCCATGACCCTTACAATATTTCAAGAATGCCCTTGCAGGTACATCACATATAAATACTAAAATGTTGAAACTATAATTGTGGTAGTTATATTGGATACCTTCGCTTAATTTCCGTGCTTCTTCGATGAAGTTGTCCATAAATTCATCAACGCTCAATGTCTTTGAGTCACCTACAAATCATTATTTAAATTATTTTATAAACATCAGAGTTGCTAGATTAGAATTAGAAACACATTTATTTATGAAAACTCGAACTAGTCGCGCTCGGCCGCGTTGTTGTCATACGTCGGATGCTCGAGGTCATTGTGTTTCATAAACATGTCAAAGTAAACAGTGTGACGTTGTGGTTATATGACGAGCCGAGTCAATGCGGAGTTGAGCTCACAAACGAAGCAATACTCGCATTTGAGCCCGGCGGTCTGCGGGCCGAGCGAGCGACTCGCTGGTGGGCCACAGAGGGGGGGGAAGCGTGAGCGGCCTCCCGTGGAGTCGCGAAGTGAGTCGAGCGTGGAGGAGCAGAAGAGTCTGAGAGGTATAGTAGAGTAGTCGACCGATTGTGCAAGCAATCGGACCTCAGCCCCATTCAAAGCCTGGAGTTGCGAATACTTCCGATAGTTTTCCCTCGAGTAATCGTGTGTGAGCTAACCAGAGAGTTTGGTGAGTAGGATTTGCGTGTACTTGCTGTGTGTGTTTTTTTTTTTTTTTTTTTTTTTTCTACTCCACCCCATTCGGACACTCACCGGTATCCGCCGTTAGGCATTGCTTCGGTGAGGCCGGGGTTGGTTGAGCATTTCTGCTACTCCTGTTAGTCGTTGTTTTTCCATACATCCCCCATCCGTCGCATAGTGATATGCTACGATTAGGGGTTCAGGGACTCATCTTTATCTTCTTGGTGAACCTCCGATCCTGCACGATGCCGTCGGCGATTGTCGTATCCCCTTTTTCAGAGCCGTCTGCGTGGTCACGCATTGCTGGCATCTCCTCCTGAGTTGGGCCTCTTTTCCTAGGAGTCGCTGTCAAGTGCCATCTTGTGAGTGTGGTTCTCGCTTTCCGGCGCTATCCTTGTGTGTCTCCGTGAGTTTTTGAACTCCTCCTTTTCTGTTGTCGTCTTGTGAGTATGGTTCACGCTTCAGGCGCCATCTGTGCTCCAGCAGAGCCTTGGCTCTCACATCCGGCGCCCTCTTATGTGTGTGGTTCTCGCTTCCGACTTCATCATGGGAGTGGTGTGCTCCATCTATTGCCAGCCTTGTGAGTCCTCGCCTCGGGCTCCTACTTATGGTTGTCCTATCGCTTCCAGCTCGCACAGTGATCGGGGTTTTTACCGCTTCGGAGGCTGATGACATAGCCCGGGTCTTCTTTTTTGAGTGGTACCCGCTCCACCTCAGGCACAGGCTCGACCACACCAGGCGAAAAAACGAACCTCGAAAATTCGTCCGGTGGGGATCGAACCCACGCCCTACGGCGTACCTTGTATCAGCAGGCAAGAACTATACCCACTGAGCCAAGGAGGCCGATTGTGTGTGTGTGTGTGTGTGTTGAGTGCAGACCACTGCACCGAGTGTAATACGTGTGTATCCGCGTGGCGCGTGACGTGTCAGCGGGTAGCCTCGTCGGGTGCGTGGGTCTGCGAGCGATTGCACTAGCAAGTGCGAGTCTGTGTGAGTGTGTGAGTGTTGAAGAGGACGTGGGGATTAACCTCGTCGTCTGGGTTCGGCGCGACGCGGCCTCAAGGCCCTCAGGCGACCCGTGCTTCGGCACGACCGGCCTCTTGGCCTCGCGAACGCGAGTAAACTCGTCCGGATTTAGGCGCGAGATAGGTAGGGACGCGGAGACAGGCGCGACACAGCGGCGCGTGCGAGCATACCTAGCTCGGCATCGAATTCGCGTTACCCTGAGCGAGTTGCGACGTACCTGGGCATAGTGGGTTGATACTCGTGGTTTATCCCAACCGTGACGGAGCTGAAGCTTCCACTACTAAGGCTTACGCGCAAAAGCGTTGACTTTATTATATAAGACTTTATTTATACCTGGGCTAAACCTATTATGATTCGGTTGCCACAACAAGTAACCATTTGATTTATATCCTACTAAGATCGCAGTAGCTGCCTTCTCACCAAACTTTTTAGTGTTTGTTAAGATTTTTGCATAAGCTACACAACCAAATCTCTTAATTTGATCAATGTTAGTTTTGACACTAGGATTCATCAGCGATATCGGGGTCTTAAAACCATTACTCTTATGAGGGGTTCTGTTGTAAATGTGTGTTGCGGCGTCGGCGGCTAAACTCCACATAGAATCAGGTAGACCTGAGTCTAACATCAACGCATAAATTTTATTTTGAATTGTCTTATTAAACCTTTCAGACGTACCATTCAGCTGGGGTGTTTGGGGTGGGGCAAAATCAAAAGTTATCTTTTCTGAGTTTATAATCTCTGCAAATTTTCCACCCGTGAACTCTGGACCATTGTCAGTTCTACAGTAGCATACTTTTTTATTTTTACCTCTTAAATTTCTCGTGTGTTTAAGGGCTCAAAGGGGGCTTAAAATCGAAAAAAATTTTATTTCATTTTCGAATAGGATTTTTTGTCCCCTTTTCATTGCTTTTTTCAAAACTTCAAAATTTTGATCCTTCTGTGAGATACAGCTGTTTCCGTGAGCCATTTTCGTATACTTTGCGTGTTAAATTTTTTCTTCTTTTGCGTTTTCTGGCGTTTTACGTTTTTACAAAGTGCAGGTCACTTGTCGTAACATTCAGAGCGTACCGATTGAGTAACAGCACCACGGTCGCGTATACTTCTTCAGAACATCAATGGTTACGGTCACAACCTCGGGCGTGCCGATCCGACCTTTGGGTCACCCTGCACAAACACTGAAGCACAATTTTTTTTTCATTTTATGTTTTTTTTTGTGACCTCCATCGTGAATCTACTGATTGAAAGTGACCTATGAGTTCGATCACCTCGCCCGAGGTTGTGACCGTAACCAGTGATGTTATGAAGAAGTATACACGACCCTGGTGCTGTAACTCAATCGGTACGCTCTGAATGTTACGACAAGTGACCTGCACTTTGTAAAAACGTAAAACGCCAGAAAACGCAAAAGAAGAAAAAATTTAACACGCAAAGTATACGAAAATGGCTCACGGAAACAGCTGTATCTCACAGAATGATCAAAATTTTGAAGTTTCGAAAAAAGCAATGGAAAGGGGACAAAAAATTCTATTCGAAAATGAAATAAAAATTTTTTCGATTTTAAGCTACCTTTGAGCCCTTAAGGAACTCTTCAAGACAATCTCCTGATTCTGTTTTACTACTTATGCTGTATACTCTCGCATATCTGGAGAAATCGTCGATTAATACGATCACGTATCTGTTGCTACCTGGGAATGAGCTCGGTTTTATTGGTCCCATTGTATCGGCATGAATGGTATGAAGGGGCCTATCGAATCTCGTCCTATTATTTTTATATAGCTCATCTCTGTTTCTTCTTTTCTTATTTTGCGTAGTACCTACTCTTGCTAAGCGCAGATTTATCGGCCGGTAGCAATCCTAGATCCTTTGCCATGGGGAGGGGTGGGGGATCTACGAACGGGATTCTCTTGTTGCGGCTGTGTCTTACGATGTTGTAGAGGATACGTTCCTTTTCGTTAGATATTATGAATTTATTTTCATCGAGAAATTTAAATGTTTCCGGGGGTGTGAAACCCGTGTTGCATGCGTGTATGTGATAGCTATCGTTTGGGAAAATGGGGCCCGAAATCAAGCTATTCGTAGAGACTTGCATGGCGTTCTTTATGTATTGTCTAATTATTTTCACAATGAAAGTATCGAGTCTTGGTATTGCGGCTGCAGTGTACACGGGTGTATTGCTTATTCTTTTTGTGAAGTTGCTTTCCTCTGATCGGTGTAGACCCGTGCTCGTGCGTAGAATCTTTCTTTCTATGATCCTCATCTTTTCCATGATGCTGTTACTGATGTTACACCATATCGGGCATGCGTAGGTTAGTATGGGTCGAATTAGACTCTGGTACACAATTATTTTTGCTTTTTCATCCAAGTGCGCATTACAAAATAACGCTCGTAGTAGGTCTTGTTCGCCTTTTGGGCTTGGATACTGATGTGCTCATCAAATTTTAGCATGTCATCCATAAGTACTCCAAGATATTTTACCGTTCTCTTGTGTCGATATTGATTTTAGCTGTGACCTGAAAAGGATAGTTTCGCATTTGCTCACGTTGGTGTGCAGCCTCCAGTTTGCGAACATATTTTTGATTTCGTTAAAGAGTCTCTGTAGTGATGTCCTGATTTTTTCGAGATTTTTGTTTGCAACATATATGATGAGATCGTCCGCGAAAGCTAGAGAATATGTTTTGTTGTTGTTGTTTAAGTTGCAGCTGTTTATTATTTCGGCGGTGTAGATATTGAATAACACTGGGGATAGGATTGTACCCTGTTGTAAGCCCTTGGTGATTTCTTGCAGATGTTTAGCTATAATATCGTTCATTTTTACTATGAAACTTCGGTGCTCTATTGTACTTTTGATGAGCTTTAACACACCCGCTGGCAACGACAGCTTTTTAAGCTTGAATAACAAGCCCTCGTGCCAGACTGAGTCGAACGCTTTTTTCAGGTCGATTAAACATGCACCTATCATGTTATTGTCATTTAGGTGCCATTAGAGGTCCGCGACTAATTTGTGTAGGGCATGTACCGTAGAATGTTTTCTCTTAAAGCCAAATTGTTGGGCCGGAAATTGTTGGGCTGTCGTCGTTGTATGTACTGTGTAGAGTTAATTGAATTGTTTTTTCGAGTACTTTGCTCATTGCTGGCAGGAGGCTGATAGGGCGTAGATTGTCCAGGTATGTTGGTTGGCTTCTTTTCTTTTTAAGAATTATAAGTTTCGCTTTTTTCCAGTCTCTTGGGAAGTAGCTGTTATTCAGAGCATTATTGACAATGATGGTGTATTTTGCTATATAATTCGGGGGTAAGTTCTTCAATGCAATATTCAGAATGTTGTCCCATCCAGTGGATATTTTGCCTCTTATGTTTTTAATTATTTTGCTGATAAGCTTGAAGCTCGCAAATTTAATGTCTTTGTGGCTAAGATACGGGTCCAGTGCTGATAGTTCCTCGCTGAACGTGACAAACGTGTAAAGTGTTGCGAAGGTATCAGACATTTCATAGGCACTTTCCAGGATTGCTTTCTCGAGTGGTGTGTTTATGTTGGGGTCCGCCTTGTTAATTCTGCCGAAGAATCTACTGACTACTTCGGTGATTATGTTTTTGTCCGTGATGTCAGTGTCATTGTGAAGACTGAGTATACTGGGATCGACTAAGTCTTGAACTAGGTGATGTTCGCTTGGTTTTATTTTTATTTCATTAATTTGCTGGTTGTTATTGTTACTGCTGTTTCTGAAAAATTTGTTCAGTGCGGGAAAGAAACTTGCAGAGTCTTTGTAACTAATTTTTTTAATTTGGTTGTTCCAGTTATTTTTTGCGGCTCTGTTGAATGCTTCTTGTATTCTTTGCTTGATTTCTTTTTGTTGTGCTTTCAGGATATCTATTTGGGGGGCCAGAAAGCGGTCCCTTTTATTAATCAAGCGATGGATATTAGTTTGGTGGAAGTTGGCGTAAAGGAGTAAGAGTTAATTTTGCTCTCTTTGAGGAAAGCTTTTATTACGTCGAAGTCAGATCTGTTTGCAGCCAGGATTTTACATTTCTTTACTCCTATGTTTTTGATAAGGAAACCGCTTATGTCTTCGAGCGAATCTAGTCTATTTAACAGCTCTTTATTAGAGTATCCTGTTGTTATTATTGCTGAGATGTGTGTATTGTTTTGATTATGATCCACTCTAGAACCGTTAGAAGTTACTATCTCGGGCTGTGCGAGGTTCGTATTTGTTGTTGTTCCTGTGGCTGATGTATTGATGGTAGATTCATCCAGCAGGGTTTTGGTTGGGTCGGTACTAGTAATATCGGGGTTCAGTTTCTTTTTACTCACTGATATTTTATGGCGTAGAGGGCTTTTTTTTGTGGTTTCGCTTTTTATGGTAAAAAGCTCCTCCTGCACCTCCTGGTGGTCTCCTTTTTCTGCACTTTAATCGGCCGTTTAGGCGGGTCCTTTGTAGGTGTTTCCGAGGCTTTTCTCTTATACACTGTATTCACTGTCACACTGTCACTATTAATTTGCGTTGAGTTTTTTACTTCGTTTTTTGGAGGCATTTTGAATACTGTTATTTCACTAATGCGGTGTGAGTAAGAGCTCTTAAAGTTTAACGTGATGTTACTGTTAGATTTTGATTGTGATGTTTGTACTGGTTTCAAGCAATTATTGATATTTGGTAACGCTCTGTGGCAGGTGTTGACTCGTTGACACTTAAAGCGCGACTGACAAATTAACTTATTTAATTATAGCATATGTGTAGCGTTTAGTGTACCGAACAACGCAGCGACCCCGATCGTGTACACTCCCTCCCAAACCGAGATACTGCACAGCCGTAAATCGTTACTTATGGGTTGGAGTTGGCCAAATGCACACGAACGGTGACACGAAGCCATCAAGCACACTCAGCACTTTTTATCACGAATATCACACTTTTTCTTATTTATATATGCCGATGCTGTCAGATTTATCTCTACAAATTCTCAAATTTTATTTGATTATTTCTCTTATTTTCTCTTTGAAATTTTGAGAAAAAAAAATTCAATACTCTTAATTCTCTCAACAGTCTCGTAAAAAAAATTATTATTTAAATTATTTCAATTGACAAGCATTGACATATATTGTGCTAAAACACTCACTGTTATTTTATTAGAATAAATACTATCACTATGATTACTTTCACTTGACGCGATTGTCGATATTTCGTCCACGAACGTCGTGTGACGTATTTCTGACACGCGAGAATTTTTAACGTACTAATCAAACGCGCCTTTAGTTCTCGTGCGCTTGTGATGTCTGCTCGCCGTACAGCAGCACAGACCTTGTCTTCTTCTTCTACGCGCGCGCAGGCGACGCAAGATGGACGCCGCGCGCTACATGCGGGAAAGAAACCGAAGAGAAAGAGAGACAGACGACGATGTCTGCGCGCTCATTTGTTCGCGCTCCGTTCTCCCTTTTCCGCGTACATGTGCGTGCCACACGTGTGCCACACCGGAAACGACTTGTCAGAACTCGAATGACTTTGTCTCGAATGTGAAAAACTTAGGCTTTCATTTCGCACAGCAAAATCAGCCTTCGTTATACACGAATTTATGCCCGAACTAAATGATGACGAACGAGACTCGAATGACTCTTCTTTCTCTCATAAACCTCCTCGAAATAATCTCTTAAAACAATCGCACTCGCGTATTGTAATTCGGCCCTCTCGATAATTTAAAATTAACAAAGAACGCGAGGCCCGAAATTATAATATATCTCGTAATTTACTTACTCTTTGGTGGTTGTCTCTTAGTCTCTTCCATCTCGTTGTCCTTATCAACGTGCTGGGACGCCATAACCTGTTGGAATTGTTATCGGTGCGATAAAGGACGAGGACGATGACACGCAATAAATGAAAAAGCACTTAAAGTTCTCTCAGAACTGTAGTAAAACTTTATTTTCTCACACACTGTGCACACTGCACTTATCAAACACAAAGAATAAATAGAGGACAATGTCCTTGGTTTAAAGTAAGCAAGCAAAAAGGAAAACTTAAGAAAAATCAAAATTTGCGTTGAGCTCAGCTCTGCAGCGAGGACGTTATTTTTTCGGCATTTGCATATCTTTGTCTTGCACGCGGTTTTGCAAGTGCATTTGAAGAAGCCTTGTCCTCCATTCGTAGATTGCTTATTCGCAATCGTACGCAAGGATAAAATTTCTTGTAGTGGTACGTCAGATTTAGCCAAAAAATTTTTTCGGCACCCATCGAATTCAGATCTACGAATAAAAAAAAAGTTAATGAAATGAAGCAATTACGGACGGACGTAGTACGTTTTACCTGCAAAATTGCTTGTTGATAATCCCATGTTTTGATTCGATTTTATATAGGCCGTCATTTTTTTCCAAAACCACACCAATCACATTGCGTAAATCGCTTCTTTCAACTAGTGAGAGTATACGCTTGTATCGGTATTGGGTTATATCTGTGGAAATATATGAGTTAGCTGGGGGCCCAGGGTAGGGCTAGTAATGATGATGTTGGTCGTTGCCTCTGCTGATGCTGCTGCTGCTTACTATCTCCGCTGCTGACTTGCCTTGGCAGATAGGTGGCCAAAGATCCACACTCCTTTGGCCGAATATATATTCGCGTGTAAAAACGCAGGGAATAGGAAAGAGATGAGGAAGATTGAATTAAACTCAACTGACTAAATTTACAAAGTCAGTTTATTGGTTGGACTGTGTCTCGCTGCTCGACTCTACACAGCTGCTGGTGGTCAGACACGCACTCGTCGTGCTCGGTGCTCCGAGCTAGTCGCGACACCAACGGTGGTGCGCACGAACGGAGGGGGGGTNCGGTGGTGCGCACGAACGGGGGGGGGGGGGGTAAAGTTGGCTGACGCCACAGTACTTTCCGCTTACTTTTTAATTGTTTGGTACATCTTGAAATAATTTACAAAAATTTGCACTTTATGTGCTGTAGCAAAAATATATGTTTAAATTAACATTTTTGGTTCGATTTGGCGGAAAACTTGTAATGTTTAACATTTAATGCTGTACTTATTTGTACTTAGATTTTTAAATCACATTTTTTTGGCTTAAATTAACAGTTACTTAATTCAATTAACTTATTTATAGTACTTAATTTGTACTTGGTTTTTTGGTAGGATTTCATTCAAGTATATGGTTTGTATACAATAATTATTAATCACAGCTAAAATTATAGCTGAACAATTGCAGTCAAACTGCTTGATTTGTGCTGATTTACACCAAGGCTACATAGAAAATAATACAATAATTTGTACGTGTGTGCTTGAAAAATAATATACATTATTATAATTAAAATAGAAAGTTTTTATTCTATATTTCGCGTCCCCGTCCCCGACTGCATCCGTAACGCTTGACTGACAATATTTACTGTTCAGGTTACTTCCAAAATTAAACGAGACAAAGTGAACAAATGAAAAGAACTTTATTATACGCTATTCAACTTTGTGTACAAGCTCTGCGCTCTTCGGAGTCTGTAGCCCATCTGCCGATCATCTGTAAGAAAGACAGCCAACAAAACGAAGCGCGCTCATAGCAACGCATATAAACAGATTATTTCGTCTCGAGCTTGCATAGCAACCATGCCTATGCGCATAGCTACTACCTACTACTTGTTTCATCATCAGATGAAACAATGAATCTGTGGCCCCAGAAGCTTCCACCTTCTGTGCGCACGCAAAGTAACTATAATTATGAGCCTCTACGCTCACCACAATACGAACAAGCTCGAAACGTATAAAATAACATCAAACATAAGATTGAGACCGGAACATTTCTCCCCCTCGTACAAAACTCACGCGTTTTGTACTTCAGCAAACTTAACTAATTTACGAGAGGGTCTTACACGAATTTCCGTACATGTTTTTACCTCGGCAGAGCGAATTTCACCATCGGGCCCAGGAAACGTTTTAATTATAACGCCTTTTCTCCACAGGTTTCTGGGAGCCGAATCATCAAGAATCAAAACAAGATCGCCCGTTTTTAAGGCGATATCTGAAGAAAACCATTTTTTCCTAGGCACGAGGGTAGGCAAATAACTTTTTAACCAACGACTCCAACATGCGTCCGCAAATTGTTGAGCCAGTTGCCATTGCTTCCTTAAACATAACTTTGCTTTTTCAAAACGCGTAAATCTTATCATTTTAGAAGAACGTCCTATTAGAAAATGATTTGGCGTTAATGCTTCGCTATCACGCGCATCTGTAGAGACGTGTGTTAATGGTCGTGAGTTTATCGAATGCTCTATTTCTGCAAAGACTGTAAGTAAAGTCTCCTCACTTGGAGCATGACACTTCATCACTGAGTATAGCGCTTCTTTTACTGACTTAATTAGCCTCTCCTAAGCACCTCCCATAAATGGAGCTGCTGGAGGATTAAAGAACCATTCAAAATTTTCGCTCAAGACAAAATCTTTCAACAAGTCTTTATCTAAATTTTTTATAGCATTTCTCAATTCAACATCAGCTCCGCGAAAATTTGTGCCATTGTCGCTGTATAATTTCCTGGGAAAACCCCTCCTCGACGCGAAACGCTGCAGTGCCATAATAGCTGAGTCGGTGCTCAAGCTGGCTGCAAGCTCAAGATGTATAGCCCGAATAGTCATGCATGTGAAAATTACACCCCATCTCTTTTCTCGTCGCCGACCTATTTTCACTAAAAATGGCCCAAAATAGTCTAAACCGCAATGATAAAACGGTACTTTACCGTACGCGAGACGAGCAGATGGTAAACTACTCATAATGGGATTATTTCTTGGCTGTGCACGAAGTAATTTGCGTATGCCACATTTGCTAACAATTGTCCGGAGACACCTCCTAATGCCTAAAATCCAGTATTTTTGTAAAACTTCATTTACGATCGTCTCGTTACTCTTATGATAATATTTCTCGTGGTAAAATCTTAGTAAAAGCTGTACAACGTAATGTCGCGAATCAAGGATTATAGGTTGGAATTTTTCCCCATTTAACGGTGAAAATTGTACTCGACCATCACATCGAAGTAACCCTTCTTCATCGATAAATGGATTAAGAGATATCAAACGACTATCGCGAGTCACACTGTTTTTACTTGCCAAATTTTTCAAATCGTTCGGAAAACACTGCACCTGAATTTCGCGAAACCATAACATTTCGGCAAACTGTTGTCGCTCTAGATCGGAATTAGCTTCACGAATGTCCAACCAAATATCAACCGCTTTAAGAACACTTGACGTAGCTCTAATTAAACGAACCCACGACGAAAATCTATTGTAATCTGGCAAATAAGGTGATAATGCGCGAACCGCTGCTACACACACCACAGTCGTTTTCTTAATTTCTTTGTCATCATTCGCGTGATTATCATACGAACGAGGAGTAGGCCAATTATCAGCATTTTCTCGTAAGAAACTAGGACCTACGAACCATCGACTACCTTGCTCCAAAGCTTCGGGTGCTAGACGCGTCGCATCGTCCGAGGGATTTTGACTTGTCGGAACCCATCGCAGGTCCGAGGTATTGCTTTTACTATTTATTTCTCCTAAACGATTCATCACGAAAGTTTTATAATTCCGAGGATCAGACTTTATCCAATGAAGAACTATTTGAGAATCTGACCAGTAGCAAACACTGTCTATTTTAAATGAGTGCCCTTCGATTATAGTTTTCGCTAATCTCACAGCTAAAAGCGCGGCTTGTAACTCTAAACGAGGAATCGTAAGCGGTTTTATAGGCGCAACTCTACATTTGCTCATAATGAACGCGGTATGAATTCGACCGTCTGATAACGTGAATCTCCAGTATGCAACTGCGGCAAAAGCCCGAGAACTGGCATCACAAAAAACGTGTAATTGTATCGATTTAATAACGCTACCTTGAGAAATGTAACATCGCGGAAACGAGCAATCAGATATTTTGCACAATTTGTTTAACCACGCCATCCACGCTTGAAAATCTGATTCGTCTAATTTATCATCCCACTTTGTTTTCTTACTACACACCTCTTGCATCAAAATCCGCGAGTGCACAGTTACTGGTGAAATTAACCCCAACGGATCAAAAACGGACATAATCACGCTTAACATCTCTCGTTTAGTCGGAACTTTTAAACCATCAAAATAATCTTGAGAAATCTTAAATTTGTTTAAAACGAAATGAAACGTGTCTGAGCTTGGCGACCAATGCATACCTAAAACTCTCTCCTCTTTGCAGCATATAGTGTCTGAATTACTTGGATCACTTTCAACAAATTCACGTATTGTCTCCGATTCATTACTCGACCAGTCATGCATTTCCCAATTTGCGGCGCGATTTATTTCAATGACTTGACGAATACGATTTTTCGCGTCTTCAATGGAATCAAAACTCTCCAAAAAATCATCCATGTAACTATTTTCAATTATACTCTTAGCAGTCTCCGGAAACATTGAATTAAACTCTAACGCGTTCTTATTTTTAATATATAAAGCTGTACACGGTGATGACTTCGCACCAAAAAGCACCGACGTTATGACATACTCTTGCGGACAACCAGACTCATCTTCCCCCCAGAAGAAACGTTGTGCGTCGTGATCTTCCTCTCGTATTTTGATTTTTAAAAACATATCTCGTATATCGCTTTTGATGGCTATGGGCTTTTCTCGGAAACGCATTAAAACTCCTAACAATGATTTCAACAAATCGGGACCCGATAATAACAAATCATTGAAACTGACTGATTGTGATTTCGCTGCGGCGTCAAACACGACACGCACTCTATTTGGCTTGTTGATGTTTTGTACCCCGAAGTGTGGTAAATACCATATTTTTCCCTTCGGAGAATCTGAAGCCGGCCTAGCGACACCGTTTGAAATTAAACGTTTAATTTCCTTCGAATATAATTCAGCATAAGCAGGGTCACGTTGAAATCTTTTTTGGAGCAATCGAAATCTACGCAAGGCAACCGGCTTGCTATCCGGTATAAAACATTCATTGTTAGCCCATAACAAACCCACTTCCCATTCTCCGTTAATTTTCCTACTAGTAGAGTTTAATAATTCGATCGCGTGCTTATCATTTGAATTCATTTGAGCTTTGTCGACGATACCCATTGACTCTAAACTAAAATAATCACTCATGCGGCGATTTAAAATATCCCAATCATGAGAATCGTTCGCGATTTCATCTGACTCGGTCGAAGAAATTACAAGCGACAATGAGCACTGCTTTTGAACTTTAGATAACAATTTTCCGTGTAAAGTCCAACCCAAACGACACCGTGAAAGTAAAAGATCTTCGTTATCAACAAAAATGATCTCTCTACTTGCTATCAAAGATATATTGTCTTGGCCAATTAAAAACTGTGGAGAAATATCGTGATAGACATTTAAATTTACATTAAACTTTTTAGCGCAATATTCAGCTAGATGCGTCGACAGTGAAAACTTCGGTAAAAACAAATCTTTCGCTACTAAAACATTCGATAAACTGTGCGACTCATTTTTATTCTCAAAAGGACTTATAATAACATTAGTCTTAAAATTACTTATGAATATTGGGTCCTTTTGACCACAGCCAGAAACATCAGATTTTAATGGAGTTAACAAAGCTCCGATAACGTCAGTCAAACGTTTATCGATAATAGTTACAGTGGATCCCTCGTCTAATAAAGCAAAAATTGTAATACTCGATCGCGGACCCGAAATAATAATTGGCAAAATTTTCAAAAGCACACCATCATATAGTCATAAAGCTGGCTTTTCTACACTATTTTCCAAATTTACATTTTGTTGAGCGATTTGCTTTTCCTCTGCAATTACAGGACACGGACGAAAATGTAATAGCCAGTGATGATCGTTCTCACACTTATTGCAATTAGGCTTTTCGTTGCAGTCCCTGCGCGAATGATTTTTCTTCAAACAATTAAAGCAAAGCCTGAANACCCGAAATAATAATTGGCAAAATTTTCAAAAGCACACCATCATATAGTCATAAAGCTGGCTTTTCTACACTATTTTCCAAATTTACATTTTGTTGAGCGATTTGCTTTTCCTCTGCAATTACAGGACGCGGACGAAAATGTAATAGCCAGTGATGATCGTTCTCACACTTATTGCAATTAGGATTTTCGTTGCAGTCTCTGCGCGAATGATTTTTCTTCAAACAATTAAAGCAAAGCCTGAAAAGTCGCGCTATTTTCCATTTTTCTCGCGTCGTTTCGCTCGCGAAACTTTTACACAGTACGATTGAATGATTACCATTCTTACAATGCTCACAAATTTCATTATTCATTTCCGTAAAAGATGCATTCGTTGCTAAGACTACTTTTTTATTCACACAATTTTCTTTCACTGAACGTTCCTTTCGATTTGAATCGCAAAACTGAAACGAATTGTATTCGTCGAGCAAATCAATTATGTCCGCTTCATCTGCTATTTCGGCCTCTCTTTCCAAAAAATTCGCGATGATCTCTAAGCAAGACAACTTATCTTTAAAATCGAGTCTATAATGAGCATAATTTTGCAGTAAAGATTTCGGTACTTTGCTCAAAACGTCCTTGCAAAAACCGGGGCTATTTAAAAAATCATCGCGCTTTAGTGCTTTAATCGCATTCACACCTGATTTGAGCTTTGACGCAAAACTTACCATATCTAGTTTGCCCGAATCCATACTAGGCAAATCTTTTATCTCTTGTACTACTTTCGCTAGTATTACTTTACTTTTACCGAAACGTGCCTCTAAAGTTTGCATAATATTCACTGCACTATTGCCCGAAGCGATCAGCATATTCGCCGCGTGTCTCGCTTCGCCTCTTAGAGAATCAACAAGACGCGCGACGTTTTCTGCGTCAGAGTACATATCAATTTCCGTTGATTTTTCGAACTCTCGTTTGAAATGTAACCATTCCAACGGATTGCCGTCAAACATGGGTAATTTTTTGCTTGGCATTCGTTTCGCGATCGCGTTTGCATTTGCTAGACTGGATTCGTGCATAATAGATATGGTATTTCCCAAGATATCCGCGAATTTTCGAATCGAGTCATCCGGGGACTCGGAATTACCCGTACTATTGAACCAATTCATACGATTACGATTACTTGACGCTCGGTGCTCCTTGTACATTCTTGTATCTTGAAAATCGCCGTTGGGCAACTCGCTTACCAAAACTTCACTCTCGTCTGAAAAATCGCTCAGGACCTCCGGATCCTCAGCAGGACGATGGTGAGAGGCAACCGGCTGTGGCAGGAAATCAGGGATGATCATTGGTTCCTGTAGACGGCGAGAAGTTCCTTGAGCAGTAGAATGCACAGATGACAGTGGTAGAGCATCAACATCGTAGATCGGTATTTGACGAGACTGAATAGCTCTCTGAGCAGCTTCACGTCGAGACAGCATCGGCGGAAACTCAGCTACGTCGCGCAAAGCTGATTGGCCTTGAGCCGCTCCTTGCGGGATAGATCGACGAGGCGGCCCCAGCGGTGGATCTGCAGCGTCCAGCGTCTCTTGACGACGTTGACCGGCTCCCTGAGAAGTTGAGCGAAGTGGTGGCACCGGCGGTAAATCATCAGCGACCATCGGCTCTCGACGACGTTGACCGGCTCCCTGAAAAGCTGAGCGATGTGGTGGCACCGGCGGTAGATCAGCAGCGACCATCGGCTCTTGACGACGTTGACCGGCTCCTTTTCGAGCCGGTGGGCGACGAGATGGCGGTGGCGGCGGTGGATCAGCAACATTCATCGGCTCTTGCCGACTTTGACCAACCTTACGAGAAGCTGACCGACGAGGCGGCGGCGATGGTGGATCAGCAACATCCAAATCTTCTTGTACCATCGGCATTTCTCGTTGTTCATCTTGCAGTGCTTCTTGCTCCTGTCGAGCGGCCCCTCGAGTAGCTGGACGATTTAACGGCGCCGGCGGAGGATCAGCAACAATCGGTTGCTCCTGCTGAAGCTGAGCGACTTTTCGTGTAGTAGTGCGTTGTGGCAGAGCCGTAGATTTTCGTTGACGTGAATCAGCTCCGCGAGTAGTACGGCGAGGAACTGGCAAAATGTTAACGAGATCCGCCGGTTCTCGACGGCGCGGAGCAGTTTTACGAGCAGCAGGGCGTTGAGACGACGCTGTTATAACGTCTGCGACCTGAACCCTTCGTCGGCGACTTGAGCTTGCACCGTCTCCAGCAGCAACGGAATCTTGCGGCAGCTCCGGTCGATTGACGATCTTTCTTTTCCTCGTAGCCATGTTAAAGAAAAAATCTTTGCGGATCAATTCGAAACGAAAATGTGTCCTGTCACGGTCGCCAAAATGTTCAGGTTACTTCCAAAATTAAACGAGACAAAGTGAACAAATGAAAAGAACTTTATTATACGCTATTCAACTTTGTGTACAAGCTCTGCGCTCTTCGGAGTCTGTAGCCCATCTGCCGATCATCTGTAAGAAAGACAGCCAACAAAACGAAGCGCGCTCATAGCAACGCATATAAACAGATTATTTCGTCTCGAGCTTGCATAGCAACCATGCCTATGCGCATAGCTACTACCTACTACTTGTTTCATCATCAGATGAAACAATGAATCTGTGGCCCCAGAAGCTTCCGCCCTCTGTGCGCACGCAAAGTAACTATAATTATGAGCCTCTACGCTCACCACAATACGAACAAGCTCGAAACGTATAAAATAACATCAAACATAAGATTGAGACCGGAACATTTACACTTGCTGAAAACTATTATCATTCACTTTAGAACCTGTGGCTTAAACTAAGAAAAGTGTTTTTTGGAGAAATTATTAATTTTAGTGAATGTACACAACGGTTAATTATTGTGGTAGAGTTTACTGAATAAAAAAGGTTGATACGGTTGGATTAAATGAGAAAGAGTTGTGATGTTCAATGAAAAGTCAGAGTCCAGATATGAAAATAAGCGTGGTAAAATTCGGGTTGCTTCCAGGAAGGGATATAGGGCGCGTTTTTTCGACGAGGTCTAATCTTAGCTTTGATATAACTACAATAAAAACCGACCTCGAGTAATTAATCATAGGGTAGAGAGAGAGCAAATCTCTATATCTTTGATCCTAAGATAAAAGACAGAGAGAAAAGCTCTGGGTCGAAACAACTTCTTCCATAGCAAAAATCGTATTGTCAGGACGAAGCAGTCCTTTATTGAATAAATCAATCGTAAATCCTTTAAATTCAGAATCGCGATTACAAGCTTGTTCATATTATTAATTTAATCTACATCTATTAATGTGAGACCTTGTTTGGGTTTTGCAATTGATAAAAAACTTCATTAGCCCGTACAACTAATTCTCTTTCATTTGGCAAGTCAATATTTGAACTCAGATGAACAGCTATTTGAGGGGGTAATTTCATTTTCCAAAATTGCAATATCGTTCCGCGATCGAGAAATGAACTGCCGGAACCACATAAAGCATCTAAAAATTCCGATGGACGTTTATTACTCTGTTGCCCTCCGAGAATTTCATAATATTTGTTCATTAAAGCCTTGGGATGCTCTACGTATTTTCTCATTAATATATTTTTAATTGCCTCGTATTTTCTCTCAGCAGGCAAGTTTCTTACAGAGTCAGCCAATTCGGCGATAACGTCACCACCCAACGCGGTAAGGGTAATATTATATTTTTCCCGATCATTAGAAATACCCAACGAATTAAATCTCTCTTCGATCTGTTCTATCCAAATCTCTGGAGTCTTTTTCCAGAAAGGCGAAAAATCTTGAAACTTCCGCGCAATCACCGAAGCAGAAGACGAAGGGACTACAGGCATAGAAACATTCGAAGGAGTAATATGATCTCTAGAAGGTAAGCTATTAATATCAAAAGGATCGAACAAGTGACGCGCTCCACTCGCATTTGGAGGATTTCGATAACACGTTGACGAAACAGAAATGCCACCGACAGGGTTAGCCTCACCAAGACTCAACAAGTCAACGTGACTATTAATAATTGGCACTCGCCAGGGTTTGTCTCACTGCATCATTGATAAAATTATTCTGCTGCGCCGAATTGCTAGACGCGCCCGAACGCAACTCCATGACGTTTTCAGTTAACATCTTGATAGAGTCTGTGAGCTCCTTCAAGGGCAGCCCCTTCAACGCCTCGACCGCGTCGACAACCGGAGATTGCGAAGAACCGAAATTCTCTTGTAATAAATGCAGACGCGAGTCATCGGGCACGCGAGGGGCCGACTGGTTATCGCTTGAGCTTGGATTGTCTCCCATCTTATCAGCAAAAAATAACCTACGCAAAGAGTCGCAAAAAATAAAAAACTATAGGTCGCTAACAATTCACAAAAGGGGTATAAAAAGAAAAAAACTTTGGTGAAATTGAAATTCTAATAACAGGTAAAAAGTGAAAAAGTTAATGATAATGAAGGGATGAATAGTGAAAAAGATGAAATAATGAAATGAAACGGTCAAAAGCGATCAAGACCGCAATCGCACAAGTGCGACAATGAAAATGGAACACGAAAATTAGTTACAAAAATTTTAGCCACAAATTCTATTTAAGACTTGCTGAAAAATAAAAAACTCAATGCATTTATTCAGGCTATAATCGCCTCTCACACAATCCAAGAGCCGCTCAACTGGTAAGAGAGAGTGCTACACGCCTCACCTCCCGAGACTCTATCGCGTAATTACAGTAAAAATATAAATGGCAGACGACACCCAACGAATATCACCACTGAGGCGTCAAAAATCCAGAACAAAACTAAACGAGGTCAAAACGCATCCTTAAATGTTCGATCAGTAATTGCAAAATAAGCAATTTAATTGAAAAGTAAAATGTGTGCTAGGTCTGCACTGTGTAATGAAAATAATTTAGTCAAACGTAACAAAATTTAACAGTTTACGTATCTGTCGACTACGACAAGAAATTAGAGCCGAGAGATAACGATTGTCAGCGTAACGGGACAATGTCTCTACGTTACGTAAGCGCCCAATGGGCTATTGTAATTATGTGTCGCCTAGTAGGCTAATGATTGTATATATGATTACTCAATTGGGTGCTCATCGCCGATCAGAAGACAAGGTCGATAAAGCCCAATATGAAAACCAATTCGTGTCAGCAATAGTTTTGCAAAAACACAAAAATAAAAGTTATAATCGAATAATGATTATGAGTGTGCAGTGCACTGGGTACCCAAATGAAAATAATAAATAATCTGTAGCATAGCAGAGAAGAGTAGTCTGCAGTGTAGCAGAAAAAAAAGTAACGCTATGCGTAAAATAAAGTATGTGTAGGCCTTTGTGTGTGTTACCGTCACAGCTCGTGGCCTAGGGGACGAGGTTGACGGGCGAGGGTAAAGAAATAGGAGACGGGTAGTTTAAAGTTAGCGAGTACTGGTTTTTATTACGAGTGGTAGTCGCGGAGCGTCTGCTCTGTCAGCGCGCTTATACAAGTCTGCCGTGCTCCGACTCGCTTACATGGAGCGAAGCTGCGAGACGGGCACTTATACACTATAACGCCTGTGTGGATATACATACGTCATGTGACGTGATTACTCGGTCTCTGACCGGTCGATCGCTATATGGCCCCCCGCCAGTGTGGTCGAAGGGTGTGAGACTAACACGAAAAAGAATTAAATAGCGTCGACTTAAAAATACACTGTCTTAAACAAAAATTCACTATTTTTAGCGCACGGAAATTGTGCTATTGAAACAAAAATAATATTCTGCGTTAAACGCAATAAATCGACGCATATTTGCACAAGCGTTAAGTAACAATTATACTTAATAATCTTCGCCAAGCATGTATTATAATTACATATGTTTGCTCTGTTTACAAAAATAAAAGTTCATATGTTTTAATACATTTCAAACGTGTTTTAAACACTTCAATAACTGGCTTAATGCCTTATACATAGTAGTTTTTATAAAAATGTGCTTATGCACTACGTGTTTTTGACAAAATTACATATCTAAATAATATATTTTGTACGTGTTTTAAACACTTCGATGATTGGCTTACTGCCTTATACATAATGGTTTTTATTATCAAAATGTGCTTATGCACTGTATGTTTTTATTGTCATAAAGGAACATTCATAAACGCGAGGAAATACACTCGCTCACCAGAGTTAATTCAACTCTTTCAAACTTAATTAATTGACTCTGTATACATATAAACAGGTACATTTTTGGCTTGCTCTTTTTGAGCTTACTGTAAAGTCTTTTGTTCACACAAATCTCACTCATTCACGTGACAAAGTCACCGTCTCTGCCTCGCGTAACTTTATAAATTTATTCTCCCGTATTTCTCTTTCGAGCAGCGTTGGTACGGCTATTTTACACTTTATAAATTTGTAAAAGAAACTCTTGTATGGCTCACGCCTTATGAGATGCTCGACACAATTTAAATCGAGAACTTTGGTTTTCTTTTTACCTAAAGAATTTGTTACCAATAAAAATGACAAAGAGCTCGCCGTAATGAATGCGAGTGAAAACATGAGGTATTGAGAATAACTTATCTTAATCGACTCGATACACCAAAGTTCTGACATATCTATGTAGTCCGGTATAGGAACGTTCGACAGATCCAATATTCTCAAATTATTGGCTTTTTCAATAATTTGCGGTAAAACGCTGGACAAATACACATTATTTACGAGGTATAATTCTTTTAAGGTATGGCTGTGAGTGAGATTTATAGACTGGATGTCGAACGCACCCTGCCCCGGTACAGTGTCGTATGACAAGGAAAATTTTTCAACGAAAACGTCCTCACTATCCACAGACTCCAATAACAATACATTCACATCGAATTGACTATTATCAACAAATTCGCAATCGATGAGGCACACTTCTCTTATAAGCATGTTATTACTCAGGAGTTCTAGTATCGCTCTGTGATTAACATTTTTACAACGCTGTAAGATAATATTACATAATTTATCTTTTAAATTATAAACGAACTCTCCGCCGAGGTGCGTATTGCCAAGTACGCATAGCTGTCTCGCACTGACCTGCGAAAAAGCGCGGCTCAAATTGTTCTGCGATTCCGAAAATTTATAAATTTCTAAGTCAAACGTACTGTTGATAGTTTCTATCAAAGTACTCGAAATTACTATACCGGTCAAGTCAAGCAGATGCAGACGATACGGCGTCCTTTCTCGGGGAATCGCCAACACTCGACGAGCCGCATTAGCGTCGCGAATAATACCGCTCTCGGCAAAAATAATGCGCTTTGGCTGGAAGCGTAAAATGAAGTTTTTCAACATATGCAGCGCGTTCTGTCCCACAAAACCCGGCCAAGATGAATCGAGCTTATCTTTTGTGATTAATTGTGCTAAACTATTACTGCGGCACGCAAGCCAGCAGTTGCTCAGATCCTCGTATGACAAAAACTTGCTAAAATACTCGAGCAAATCACACTCTGCAGATATTTTAACTAAAAATGACTCTGGGTTCGGTGGGGCAGACGCGCGCACTACGTCGCGCGCAGCTGATTCGACGGGTCGCAGACCGTCAAGAATTGGTCGAATAGAAGCATAACGCTCTTGATCATGTAACGCGCGAGAGTATCTCGTCCATATCAGGCGACCGAGTCTCGCAACGAGCTGCAGTCTGCAAGCTGAAGAGAGAAGCGAACACGTAACGACAGCGCGGGTCGTATTACCATTGTATTTGATAGCCGAAAGGGTGAAATCACCGATACCAGCGTCGGTGATCATACGCTCTAGCTGTTGACGACGCAAGTGTCCGCGGATATTATCTAGCCGAAAAGATTTTATTGGGCTACCGTTATAAAATAACGCAGGTAGACGCAAGTCTACAGCCGTGGCGGCGACATTAACACCGTCGTGCAGGCGCTTTCGATTTTGGCTATTTAAGCCTTTCTTGATCTTCTCTTCAATACTTGCGCGGAACTCTTCCAGGCACAGCTCGGTTCTGAGCAGGTCGCTCGACCAATCCGGCTCGCGCGCTATTTCTCTCTGGCCACGTACTGCCTTGATAAGGGCTCCGGAAGCCTCCATACTCCCTGCGCAAAAAAATAAATAAAGACTCTCAGCATGTATCGAAAAACTCGAAAACGGGGCACAAAACAACACGGACAAAGCAACTGACATACAAATTAAGCAAGTCATCGTCTCACCCTCCAGAAAAATACTATTTCTCTTTCGTCAGATCGAGACTAGGACATTGCCAGAAGCCCGATCGACTGCTCGACCTCGTCTTCTTTTGAGAATATTGGGCACGAATTTCTCGCGCTGTGGCTGAACCGTGTCTAGCGCGGGGACTATGTGAGCTGGTTTCAAACGCTCAATCGAGACTACCACTTCTTTGCCGTTATCGTCTATTTTAATAGTGTTGTGTGCAGGATCACGCGATATGACTTTATGCGGGCCTGAATACGGAGGAAACAGCGGCGGCCTGACTCGTTTATCGAGTCTGAAAACGTGTGTACAACTCGCGAGTTTCTCTGCGACAAACGGATTACTACTTGTTTTATCATCGACGGGCACCGGCCGCACGCCGTGAATATATGTTCTAAGTTTACTCGCGAAAATCTTCGGATCGATATGCGATTGATCGTCAAAGCTCAGATCACCGGGGATACTGATTGTCGTGCCGTATAACATTTCGGCAGGGCTGACTCCAGATTCACCGACAAGACGCGTTCTCAAGCCAAGAAGCACAGTTGGCAAAGACTTGGTCCAGTCGTACCTATCTTTTTGGCACATTAGTGCTGCTTTTAATGTCCTATGCCAGCGCTCGATAAGGCCGTTGCTCCTTGGATGGTAGCTGGTTGTTCGATTACGTTCGATGCCAAGCACGTGAAGTAGCTCGCGAAATACGGAAGACTCAAATTGAGTACCCTGATCGATCGTGATGACACGTGGTGTGCCGAATCGCGACACCCAATGATTGTAAAATTCGCGTGCTACCGTCTCCGTGTGAATATCGGCTAAAGGAATGGCCTCGGGCCATCTCGAGAATCTATCTATCATGGTAAGTAGGTAACGATAACCATCGCTCACGCGCAAAGGACCAACAATGTCCATATGGACGTGAACAAATCTAGCATCGGGCTCATCGAATCGCAACGGCGCGGGTTTGGTATGACGCGATATTTTATTTCTCTGACAATCTATACAACTCTTGCATCTCGCGGTGATGTCTCTACTCATGTCGGGCCACACGTAACGCTTACCCATAAGACTTTTCATGGTACGTATGCTAGGATGCGCGTACGAGTGCAATGAATCGAAAACTTCGCGCCTGAGTGCCGCTGGCAAATAAGGTCTTATCTTATTATCGCGACTTTCGACATAAACTTCTATCCTTTCAGCGCCTAACGGCATTTTGACTAGTTTTAACGGATGCGCAGAGTCCTGCAAAATTTCAGGTAGCTCTGTGTCAGAAGATTTCAACAAGGCTAATTTCTCGAGGTCGAAAAGCGAAGGTAGCGATATACTATCCAAATTAAGCATGTCGTCAACGGTTTCGGGCTCAACAACTATTCTAGATAACGCGTCTGCGACGTCGTTGGCCGAACCAGGCAGATGTTGATATGTAATATCGAATTGGGCTAAATAAATCATTTGTCGCAATCGACGAGCTGGCGCACTACCGTGAGACTGTGAATGAGCATATATCAACGGCTTATGATCTGTCGCTACGATAAAACTTCTACCTTCCACGTAATACGAGAAATACTTTATTGCCTCACATATCGCTGTGAGTTCGCGGTCAAAAGTGGAATAAGCCGTTTGAGCTTGATTAAACTTACGCGAAAAGAAAGCTAACGGTTGCCAGGTATCATTTACCTGTTGCTCCAACGCAGCGCCCATCGCGACGTCGGAAGCGTCCGTAACGACGCGAATTTCAGCGTTTGGCTGAGGATAAGCTAGTGAAACAACCTCAACGAGACTCTGACGACACTTCTCGAATGCTTTGCTTGCATCATCGTCCCAATTAATTGGACGTTTATCTTTTTTACGTGACTCCTTCAGATACTTATTGAGATGCGCTTGCATCTCTGCTGCATGGGGAATACTACTGCGATAAAAGTTAACAACTCCTAGAAACCTACGCAACTCTTCGATATTTGCCGGTTTTGGATATTCAATCAACGCTTTGACTTTATTGTCAAGAGGCTTGTACCCGTCCGAAGTCACGCGATAACCTAAAAAATCAACCTGTTCTCTGACGATCTCGCACTTGTCGAGATTAAGTTGCAACGAATACTCCTGCAATCTTTTGAAGACAATCTCGAGATGTGACTTATGTTCTTTGACCGAAGTCGAAGAAACCAAAATATCATCCAAATAAACAAAGATAAAGTCGAGATCACGCAGATCAGAGTCTACATACCGCTGAAACGTCTGCGCGGCATTGCGCAGACCGAACGTCATGACCGTACATTCGAATAACCCAAACGGTGTGATAACCGCGGTCTTCGGGCTATCCTCCGGATTGAGAGGTATTTGATTGAAAGCTTTTTTTAGATCAAGAGTGGAAAAGATGGTTTTTCCGGCAAGCATAATTGTAAAATCGAGAAGTCTAGGGATCGGATAGCAATCGAACTTAGTTACTGCATTTAATCACCTGTAGTCGCCACAAATGCGCCACGTTTTGTCTTTTTTTAATACCATATGTATAGGAGAGGCCCAAGGGCTTTTCGAGGGTTTTAACATGCCACTCTTACACAGCCTGGAAAATTCCTCCTTCGCTGCAACGAGCTTAGGTTGGGCCAATCTGCGAGCTTTTTGAGCTATTGGTTTACCGTCGGTCTCAATGTAGTGGAAAACCTCACTACCCGAAATCGGTCTAGGAGGTTCCAAGCCTGTCACATCAAGATACTTGGAGAATAAAAATGAGTAAGGACTCGACTTGGGGTCGATAGTCAACTTCAACGTAGCAATATCTAAACTGTCTACACGAATTGTAGAACCTCTGCACACGACTCTGCCTGATGCGTCCACCAGAACTTGGCTACGTAAGTCGGGCAATAAATGAAAAAACTTCAGCACATCTCCGCCGAAAATACAATAAGGGACATCTGCTACCAGAAAAGTCCAATTAAAATGCATATCATCGCTAAATTTGAGCTTAAGCTCTTTTGTACCGTATACTTTGATCGGCAAACTATTAGCTGCTTTGATACCGAAATTGACTGGTCTCGCCAACCAGTGTTTCGGCCTAGGGACTGCAGAAATTTCAGCGCCAGAATCAACCATAAAATAATCGCCGGAATTGAGATCTTTGATGTGGAGAGGAACAGAGTCACCCAACGTATTCGTCTCCTCATTTTCGAAGGGGATTTCGCATTTTTTGAAAGAGTATTGTCGTTTGATTTCGATTTACTATGAGAATCTTTATCTTTTTTACTACTATAATTATCGTCCCAAGCGCACGGTGCCGTACAATCTCGTGCTTTTTTACCGTATTTCGCGTGCAAAAAACAAAAATCACTCCTTTTACCGCGAGAATCTCTATTATTACGATGATTACCGGACGAACGTCTCGAACGAAAATCGCGATCACTGCCTCGCGACTCCATGCGATCGAGAACCAAATCTAATTTTTTCTCCAAACTTTCGATACGTATCATCTCATCACTTTTGCTCCGCGTGTCGACTGCCGCAACACTATAACAAGGGACTCTCTCACCGTCGCGTTTCAACGACGCATGTATCTGATCGGCCCTTTCGAACGTTCTCTACTTCGTTTTGCGGGTTAATATCGCTGTCTAAAAATACACAGATGTTCGCTGGAATAGTCTCGCGCCAAATACGTAGGATGGCTTCTCTGCCCAAAACACTATCGCCACTGGACACGAGAAAGTCTAAAAATTCCGAAGGAGTGCGCGAACCCATGTTAACATTACCTACGATATTTCTCAATTTTTCTGAGTCGCTGATTGAAAAGCGCCGGACGAGAGTGTCCTTTAAAACTTTATATCTACTTCTCGGGCTTGCCGCGCTAATAGTAGAGGATAAATCTCTGACTATGTCTTCGTCAAGGTTGTAAATAGTGTTTAAATATTTATCTTTTTCCGACACGATCTTTCTACTCGCGAACTGTTTCTCGAGTGTGGAAAACCACATCGCGGGTGCGCTCTTCCAAAAGGGTCTAAATCGTATCTCGGACTTGGGCGCTTCACGAAGTATACTATTTAATGCAGACAAGTCGGCTGTCGCTGCGGGCTGCTCGCGTTGGCCTTCGGCAACTTGTGAGCTAAAACTGGCAAAAAGCGACTCAACACGCTCTATCATTTCTCTACGAAACTCATCAAAATCCTCGGACGCGACAAAACTCTGCGTTAGTGGAGGATCGTCGTCGCGTACGGTGCCCTCAGAATCAGCCATGCTCTTTGAATCAGGCCTGCTACGTAATGCGTAACGCTTCGCACTGGACGACGAATGCTCAAGACCCATGAACCGAAAAACTAATCTACTCAATCCTTGACACGAAAAAAACAATTAAATTCGATGCACGAAAATCCCGAAATGTAAGAAAATACCAACAGCACTCAAAAACCGATGCAAAATTCAAACGTTATTCTCAATAAAATTATTCAAAAAAGGAAAAAATCGTTCACGGTTTCAAAGCGAGACAGCTAGGCACAGCAGGGCAATCGTCAGGGGAAACGGCTAAATTTCAATTAATTCAAGCAACAGGGAACACGCAACATATCAACACATACAACAATTATAAATAAACATAATAATAATATACACTTGTATAAATATCCGTTAATGTGAGAGCTTTCAAATGAACAGCGTCGAGTCGAGCAATCTCAAAAGGCAACAGCCAAATCAAAACAACAATAAAATTTCTAAGTGTACCATGTACAGGCCAGAACCGCTGCGAACGGCGAACGATGTTTTGCGACGACTCACAAGGAAGTCAAAACTTCAAAATGTGAGAAGCACATCGAAAATTTTGTCGAACGCAGCAGGCTCATTTGCCAAAATAAATTCAGAAAAAAATTGTAAAACTACAATTGTCTCGACTCGCACGATGAACCACTCTCAATAGTGTATAATAATGTTAAAATTTATATATAGGATGAGGTGAAAATTAAAGTTTTCTTCTATTTTTTTTCTTTCATTTCTTGAGTTCGAATTATCAAAAATCAAACGACTGTACCTCGTCGAAGAAACTCGCAGAACACAGCGCAACGTACCGGCAGGCAGCGCCTCGATGTAGAAGTTCGGCTGCTAGGCTCGCAGGTTATAACGCTGCTATGGTCGCCAACGCCGTCGTCGTCGTCGCCGTCGATGTATGACACAGCCGCCGCACACGCTTGCCAAAGCGCGCGAAAATTCGCCTCGTCGGTAAGAAGGTTAGGCTGCCCCCACGCTCGATGCTACTGCCGCTGCTGCCGTCGTCGTCGTCGTCGTCGTCGTCGATGTCGATGTCGCAAAATGGCCGCTCAAGCGCTCGTAAAAGGCGCGAAGGAGTCCGCTCCGACGGCAAGCCAGCCGCACGTGACGAGAGCCGTTAATTAAGATGGCCGACGACGAAAGGCGCTACGCGCCGATGATGAAAAGGCACGACGGTGAAGACGAAGGACGATGACGCAGCGAAAATGCGTGCTTCGATCAGCACAAAATGGCTGACTTGACGATTCAGTTGGCGAAAATGGAGAAATGGCAAATAATGTGCGCCGTGATGATGATAAATGGCAGCTTCTATAAGAAGAACACCGTCGACTTGAGATCGCGTGTCTTCGTTTTTTTCTTAAAATGTCCCGATGAGAACTTGTGCGGCTTTTTTCTTTAAACGCGATTCTACCACGCGAATAATAGGTAAAGAGCCTATGAGGATATACCTTGATTCCAAGCTGAACTCACGCAGCAACGCCGAGACGGTCGCGATCCGACCCGCCGGTGCAAAAGCTCCGATGTTGTCAGGTGATTTTCTTCTCTCCCTCTCTCTCTCGTGTCCAGATCAGGTGCGCCCGATGATGAGTGTGCCGTTTCGCTCGCCTCGTCGACGATGACCAGATGTTGTCGGTTCGATGCTGCAGCTACGCTTCGCCGTGGACGAAGATGTTGAGGGTCCAATGGCGGAAGTCGACTTGGCGCGAAAAGCACGAGATACTCGGAGCACGAAACTGATCTCCAACGAATCGCACGATGTTGCTTGCGATGTCGTTGATTTGTTGTCGCGGGTCACCAAATGTAGGCCTTTGTGTGTGTTACCGTCACAGCTCGCGGCCTAGGGGACGAGGTTGACGGGCGAGGGTAAAGAAATAGGAGCCGGGTAGTTTAAAGTTAGTAGCGAGTACTGGTTTTTATTACGAGTGGTAGTCGCGGAGCGTCTGCTCTGTCAGCGCGCTTATACAAGTCTGCCGTGCTCCGACTCGCTTACATGGAGCGAAGCTGCGAGACGGGCACTTATACACTATAACGCCTGTGCGCATATACATACGTCATGTGACGTGATTACTCGGTCTCTGACCGGTCGATCGCTTTATATGTAACATATTCGTACATACGAATAAGTATAATACGAGATATGCCTGCCTAATACGGCAAATAATACGCTCAAGTCATGTGCCACAAAATTCTGTAAACACAAAATCTCGACGACAAAATTCAAATCAAACACACAAGCTGAAAGCGTAGAAATATTACCGATTGAAATAAATACACAAGGAGCAACGAGACGTACTCGCGTCGACTCGAGTAAAACCGGCTTGCAAAATATACAAGCCGATCAAAGAACGAATAACATTCGCGGCGCGTGACCAAAACTAATAATTTAAACTTGAAAAAGTAAATATTCAAATCACTGCCGATATTCGTCCGGTGTCGTTGTCTTGAGCAAAATTTCGATAAACAAAAACGAGAGATTACTCTAACGATTATCTATGTAAACAATGTATGATCTCTTGAAGGTGACTAAGTCCAAAAATTCAAAGGGAAATGTCCGAAAAGAAAATTTAAATTAACGGTTTATCGCGACAAAAATCCGCAAAATTCCTTCACACACTCTAATAATTTTCAGCAAGTCTACCTATCATTAAACTAATTTAAAGATAAAAGCAAAAGAACATGTGCGTACATAAATTCGCAGCTACACATGCTTTTGTAAATCTTTAACTGATTTTTTAATAAACGTTTATTAATCACGACCGCCCCATTTATTAATCCACGTAACAAACTCAAGCTTGACTCGATAAGCGTGCCCTAGCCCAACCACTAGTACATCAACTTAGCTGAATTCTAATAGAATTCAGCTATATCAAGATAGCAGCTAGCAGCAGAACACAGACAGCGAAAAAAAACTACGCAAAAATGAGACATGAAATGCCTGAGTTTGAACGTTTTGTATAGGTTAATTAAAAAATTAAATAAAACGCGTGGATGCAGCCGAGGTAATTAAAAAATACGCTTACGGAGTCGCTAAATGCTTCAAATCCGTTGAACCACGTTGAGCCATGCCGTTGAGCGCCGAAAACCCGACGACGATGCGCAGATGACGAGAGAAACGCCGCAGCCAGAGACGACAAGGCCCACACAGTCGAAATGGCACGTCGAAAAATGATGAAAATCCACTCACGAAAGCCGACGATGCTTGATGAAAATCTCCGCCAAGAGACGTTGTTGAAAAATGTCGACAAAAGTCGAAACGAGCTGTGCTGCCGGCTGCTCCACGTGCGTCGTGTTAATGGAATTAACTCGCCATACAACACCTCAAATGGCCAGAGTCGAAGTCGTTGATGTTCAAAAATGTTCGACTCAACGAGTCAAAACGAGCTGCGCCTGTGCGTCTCTATGCTCGTCGTCGTGTAACGGCTGAACAGTTCGAAAAATCGAACTCGAGCAAGCTCGCTGATGTCGGCCCGTTGAGAACGACGGCACACTCACCGGCGACGAAGCAGACCCTAGCTGTATGTATGTGTTGGCTGCCGGCCGGCGCTCCAAAATGGCGGCAACTTTCGAAATTGGAGCTTTTTCTTTTTTTTTTCGTTCGAGTTTCCGCCCAATTGAACAAAACAATTTTCCTCTCTCTTACCCTGCTGCTCCGATGATGATGCTGTCGGAGCTGGTCGGAAGTTCACCAGTGTGGAAATATATGAGTTAGCTGGGGGCCCAGGGTAGGGCTAGTAATGATGATGTTGGTCGTTGCCTCTGCTGATGCTGCTGCTGCTTACTATCTCCGCTGCTGACTTGCCTTGGCAGATAGGTGGCCAAAGATCCACACTCCTTTGGCCGAATATATATTCGCGTGTACAAACGCAGGGAATAGGAAAGAGATGAGGAAGATTGAATTAAACTCAACTGACTAAATTTACAAAGTCAGTTTATTGGTTGGACTGTGTCTCGCTGCTCGACTCTACACAGCTGCTGGTCAGACACGTACTCGTCGTGCTCGGCGCTCCGAGCTAGTCGCGACACCAACGGTGGTGCGCACGAACGGAGGGGGGGTAAAGTTGGCTGACGCCACAATATCCAAAACAAAACTAACAAATACGTCCGGCTCATAGATGCTGACTAGTCGTATACTAACGTGTTTACAGTAATGCCTAAAATTATTTAGGCATTGCGGGTTTTGCCTAAAATTGCTTAGGCATTGCGGGTATTGCCTAAGAAATTTAGGAATTTCCTATACTTTTTTAGGCATTGCGGGTTTTGCCTAAAATTTTAGGCATTTTTGTTTTTGCCTAGGCAAAAGTGACTTTTGCCTAAAAACGGGTTTTGCCGGTAACAGATATAAATATACCACATACAGGCCTGTTATACTGAGCCTTCGACGTTCTATCTAATATAGTTCTTCGAATGAATTGTAATATGCTCCTTCATTTACAGGTCCTTAATGCTTTGAATAAATGTCCTGCGAGCCAAAACTGCATCATATGCAAAGCTAAACCATCCGAGATGAACGATATAGACTCTTTATTAAAGAAAAAAGTGAAAAAAAAACTTTAAAATTTGGTTTATTAGTTTTGCATGCACATATAAAATTCATGGAATTAGTCTTGCATGTGTCATATCGATCGGGTATCCATGCGTATCAAGTACGTTAAATACATTTCTACATGTTTATTTTCTTTAAAATTATTATGGGTTGTGTTACAACTATTTCAGTCACTTTTAATTATTTTTTCAACATTTAATGGTTTACTTTATTCTTGACAGTAAGCCGCTCAATGATTTTTTTGTAAAATATTATTTTCTAAACTTTTTTTTTGAAATATTAAGATAAACCATTTTTTAAAATTATTTTTAATCTTTCATCAGCCTCAGATATTTGTAACATTATCAATATGTTTAATGATCGAATTATTTGTCTTTTAATGATTGAAATAATTTAATAACTTGATGCAATTGTTATTTTAAAAATGTTGTTAATTTTGTAAGGTAAGTAAAGATAAACACAAAATTGCTGTGAACGCAAAAAAAAACGGAAATTCAAACTAAATTGAAAAAGTTATTAGGAATTATCGTGGATAAACCGATCCTCGGTTCAGGAAATACTAATGATGGAAACACAGCCAGAAAGTTTTTCAATGATATTGATACTGTGGCTACAGTTAAAGGTAATATTACATTTTTTAATGTCTACTTTTGCAGTTCTCTATGTTAAATCACATCTTTTCATTTTAAATTCAAAATACCCTTAATTACTGATTTAATGAAACAAGGCAATGTAATAGGATTCAACAAAAAATTACTGGACCGATTCAAAGTTATTCTGACTGTGATTTATTCATCCATGAGCACAGATGTCTATGCTTTCAGAGTATACTGTTTGGACACTGCGAGATCCCTATTGATAGTACCTAGTAGAACCACTAAGAAACCAGTAGACGAATTAAGCTTTTCTAGTCATATAATTTTCACAGTGAAAAAGTTGAATGTGGTTTTATTGGGCATGCTTATTCTCTACCTGGTTTTAATGGAATCAGAATCGTGAATATTAGCTGTAATGGTTTCAATATGGTGAAATGTATTTGGTTTTAAAGGTTCTTATGGGGAAATTTTTTTGTTTGTGAAATATAAAAAACTACCATGTCCAACTTGATATGGAATGAAGTGGTTTTTAATTTGAATCAAAGTTTATGGGTTTCAATGGGGAAAATGTCGCATTTGGAAATACTCGTTTCAACCTGTATAAATAAGGTGAAATGTTTTAATGTTTTCTATTGGAAATCGCGACTTGAATAGTTTTATAGGAATCTATTGTTTTCAATTAATAAATCAGATAATGATTCGTTGTGGTTTGAATAGGGAATTCCGGGTGCAGAAACATAGTAGAAACCTATGATATGTTTCTTGTGAAATAGAATGAATTGGGAGCACTCGAACCGAATTGAAACAAATTAATTGAATCGACGAGCCAAATAATTTGTAAATGTTTAAAAATAGTTGATAAGTAGTTTTATTGTTCTGATTTTTCGAACTTCTTATCATTTATTCCAAATATCATATTCCTAACATTCAAGTTCTCGCCTCACGATGAAAATTTAAATATAAATAAGATAAGATTAATATTTATAATAAGACAAATTAAAATTTCATTTAGTCCTCAATTCGTCTTTTACATATATCATCTTTTGTATATTTAGGAGTTGAAATTACAATTTTAATTTATTATACTTTTAATAATGGAAAAATCTCTAAACGGTATAATTCCAAATATTTCCAAGTCAAGTGTGTACCTGAATCTATTAGTCGCTATATAGTATCTTTGTGATTTTCTTAATATGTTTATTAATTTTCGAAAAACAAGTCAAAATAATTCTACATCATATTATTTGAAAGTTGATTGTAATGAATTTTTTTTTACGCAAAAGATGTTCAGTTGATCATTTGACTAATTAATATCATTTACGAAACAACAACGTTCCGAGAACGAAGTATTTCACGTAATTTTTGTACCGTATTCAATTTTATTGTACTGGTAATAGCATGATGTTTGAAACAACTTAAATCCGATAGCATTTATTGCGAATGAAGAAAGAGGGGAGAAGCAGTGTGCGAAACAGTGTTATGTGCGCGTTTTCAACGTGCTGCGACTTGTTTTGCGCGGCCGCTTCGCTAATCTCGACTACTGACGCAATAGCCACAGACAATGGAAAAACAAAAGGGCGGCATTTCCTTTGGGTATTTGCATGAAAGTGGTCGCATGGTTGCGAGTTCGTAAAATTCCTGAAGTAAGTTATTTATTTGTATCATTTAATAAGTATTTTAAAAAGCAGTAGTATTGTATTGATTCAATTAATATATTATGCAAAGATTTATATTAGTTTCAATCACTGCATTGCCAATTTAATACAATCGTATAACCTTTTATAACCTCACAAATGAAAATTGTAACTGCACTCTTTCTATGTTAGTTTTCCTTTTCTTTCTTTTACAGATTAATTGTGCAACTATGTTCTTATATGCAAAGTTAGAAAATGAAGTATATGTTAAGGTAGAAGCGAATGAAGTTCCCAAATTCTCCATCACCAATCACAATAAGAACAAGCAATATATAATACCCAAATACGATCAAAGTGCTATAATTGTATTTATTGCTGGTGGGTATTTTCATTTAACCATGCTTTTTTATATTTTTATTTATTTAATGCTTCAATACATGTTAATTTTTTTTACAGAATCTATTGAAGCGTTAGAAGAGAAGATAGCAAATGACAGAAAGAAAGTGCCACCAAATAAATTCCTTTTATCTGCCTCAGAATTAAGCTGCAGCGAAGTGGAAATTAACATAAAAAAAAAGTCTCTCGAGAAGAGCAATAGCAATAACATATTGCAACGAAGGTTGGCAGGTCTCGATTATCACAAGGTAAAAATAACAATAATAACATTTGAAATACTCCATTACCCCCCTTTAAGTCATTTCAAATCATGCGTTATTTGCACTTGAGCAAATTTTGATTTCTCACTATATATATTCATGTGAAAGTCATAAAGAGTGCTTGAAGTTTTTGATAACAAGTGTGCAATTAATTGTCAACTCATGAGGATGCCTACGTATTTGTATATCAGGGTTTATTTTAGGGGCAACGAAGCTTTTCAATAATATTCTTTCAACTTTGTCCCATTTGTGAGCAAAAGGACCCCCCAGAAACATACTTCCAAATCATGCGCTATTTGCACTTGGGCATAAATTTATAGGTTTTACCTAAAATTTATGTCAAATATAAACAACTGTGAAGTAGTTAATGAATTTCATTTTTAAAAAATTTGCTTTTAAAATTAAACATCCCAAAAGGGCATAATGATTAATCTTGAGTAAATTTTGATTTTTCACTATATATATTCATGTGAGAGTCATGACAAGTGCTTGAAGTTTTTGATAACAAGTGTGCAATTTATTGTCAACTCATGAGGATGCCTACGTATTTGTAAAACAGGGTTGATTTTAGGGGCAACGAAGCTTTTTAATAATATTCTTTCAACTTTGTCCCATTTGTGAGCAAAAGTTCACAGAAACATACTTCCAAATCATGCGCTATCGATGTGTTTGCACTTGAGCATAATTTTATAGGTTTTACCTAAAATTTATGTCAAATATAAAGAACTTTGAAGTAGTCAATGAATTTCATTTTTAAAAAATTTCCTTTGTCTTCAAGTATTTCAGTAGTGCATTATGATTAATCTTGAGCAAATTTTAACTTTTCACCATGTTTAGTCATGTGGGAGTCATAAGCTGTGCATGCTTGATATAATACATTTATTTTCTTGGTGCGTGCTTGACACGATACATTTCTCTGCGTCTGTCTTTGACATAATAATGAAATATTTTTAATTAGATAAAACGTTCTTCAACTCGGAAATGAAGCAATTTGGCAACTTTTTTCTGTGTTAAAATTTCCTCAAATTATTAAGAGAACAACATTTAAATTTTTTAAAATATTTTGAGTCATTTGTGGTTGTTTTAAATCTCGTAATTTTATCCAAAATGCAAAAAATTTTCAGAATATTCTAAAATAATGCATGGGCGTTTGTTAAACATTTCTGACGCTGAATTAAAAAATGCCATAAAGCTTTACGTCTGAAATCACCATTTCAACTTTTTTCGCAAAGTTTACAACGCCTTCAAAAATATGTTAAATTTCTTTCTTTTGGAACGGATTAATATATAAATAACTCACCATTCATGACCTCCTCTAAATGCTCTTAACTGAATTAGAAACATTAGGATCATCATATGTTTGACATACCTTCTTACACAATATTATAATATAAGAATTATTAATTTTCCTAACGATATGACCTTTGCCATTAAAATCTATTTTGTGCTGTGATTTTAAGGACTCAGTACTTTAAACTGCCATGAGTTTGAAAAAACATTACAAGGAATACCAAAATTCCACCTACAATCCACGAAAAGTAAGCCGATGGACTCGTAGAAGGTGGTTAAATATCGTACTCAAGCTTAACGAGTCAATCAAATGTAAGTGGACTAGAGTCCAAAAAAAATTATCAAATAAAAGAATAATTTTAACCTCGTCATTCTCAGAGAATAAAAAGCATTGCATAGAGCAGAATGCTCTGCTTCGCTCATAATATGTATAATTTTATAAATATCGGACAGGTAAAAAATATCTGTGATAGACTGTTTTTTTGGTCATGTGTCAAGAATTAAATCATTTTTGACATAAAACTTTGTTGTCATAGCTCATGAAATTAAACATTTGCCGTCGAGGTGCTACCACAGCCGTTGATGTTATGAGCGAGGCAGAGAATTTTGCTTCATGTAATAACTTATTTTCTCTCTATGCAGTTATGTGCAACAACTTCAATTATTTCGAAGCAATTTACAAGGAGACCACATGACCTTTGCATTCAATGTCCGATACATTTTGGGAATCTCTTCTTTGAATAAAAAAATACCCAAATTTCCTTTTTTTATTTTTGGCTTCGTGAACTCATTTTGTAAATACATTCTTATTTTTATGAATTAATTAATATGGATTATATTTAATGATATCGCCTGATTCGTCAACCAACTTGCTTTTACACAACAGAAATGTTTCGAGTAATCTGAAATTATGTAGTAACTTTGTTAGTATATTTTGGAGTAAAGCTTATTCAGGTGCTTTAAATTACAAAAGTAAAACCTTGTCATAATTCTCTTTCATTTTTAACTTATTCAAAGCTTAGTTATTGGATGAGATGACGCATAAAATTTAATTTTGGTAATGTTATCATATATGACATATATGAGTAATCTAATGAAATAAAAATTTTTCAATATTTATTAAAACAAACGGTACGACATCTGTATGACGATTTGAACGCCATTTTATTCAAAGTATTTGGCTACCGGTTTCATTCGTTGAATATTGATTTTATTAAAAATCTGACATTAAAATTAAAGATCCAGGGTTCGAGTGGTCTCTTTTTTATCTAATTTTCATTATCACATATATTTACCTGCTAGTTTAATAAATTTTTTGTGCTACCCCAACACAAAGTAACATTTTGCACCCGCTAAACAAAACCAAAATGTTATTTTAGGCTGGGGGATTCACAAAAAATTGTATTTGCACCTATGTAGCGAAAAATGAAAGTTTCAGAGCACGTAATTATCAGCTGAGGCGAAGCCGAGCTGATAAATTCTACGTGCTCTGAGACTTTCCAGTTTTTCACTCCCTAGGTGCAGAATATACTATTAATTTACCTACATTTTCTTACGCAATGCAAGTCAAATGAAATACTATTAAAATTATTTTCTTGTTTAAATTTTTATATTACAATAGTAATGTTCGAATTCAATCGTTTTGGTTAAAAATTGATTTTGAAATTATTAAGAATATATCAACTATTAAAGTAAAGTTAAAAATCCTACAAAGTGTTTTGTACAATTCTTAAATGCAATATAAACAACTTTTTTTCGCCTGCAAAATATCTCATTTTTGCTTTTTTATCAAATTGATTGCGCATTGACTTTGCTAAAACGTCAATGAACAATCAAATGATTGTACATTTTGACAGAAATTACTTTAAAAGTTCGCGTGCTTCTAACTATTGTATCATTTATTGTATGAGGCAATGAATGGTTTCTCAATTTTCTTTTTTATACGTCATAAAAATGACCGCGTTCAGACTTTTTTCACCGACTAATCACAACAACAATTAAAGAGCTTCTTATCATTTCTTAAAAAGAAGAAAAGTAAATTTTTGCAGTATTTTATTATGTGAAGATTGAAGGAAGCTTTACTCGAAATTATATTCTTACTGTGCACGTTATATTACTACAGCTTCAATACCGCTTAATGCCGGAAGAGGGCACAGGGTTTTTAAATATTGTAAGACGAGACACGTGTACCAAAAAATACTTCATTTTTGCAAATAAATAGTTGATAAAATATTTCTATGATTTAAACATAGTTACATTTGTCTACTAGTGCCACAGTAGTACTATGTGGAAATTTTAATTTCTGGATAGGGTATGCTAATATATAAATATCGAAAACGAATCTGTTATGGTTTATTTTTGAAAATGTAAAGTTGCGTTGATTTAACATAGCTTCTATATTTAAAATCAATTAGTATTTTACTTAGTGGCCGCTGTATTAAATTCAGTTGAAAATTATATCCGCATCAATTGTAGACGATATTTAACAACACACGAGCTTAAAAGTAGATGGAAAGTTGCTGATTTTTGGTATGAATACTATAAATAATATTCTAAAATTGGATGAATTTTATGCAACATTCAGGTGCGGTAGAGTGCACTGTTTCAAGAACTCTATATAAACATCAAGCTTATTGATCTATATTTTTTCGGGAAATTTTTGAACAGGTGATTTCATTGGGTATAAATAAAAGAAGGGGTTAAATGAAAAAAGTATTCATCGAATAAATTTTTTGATTTGAAATTCTGTTGATATAATTCATATAAGAGAAATGAAAAGCTAGACTGCCCGTTGAGCATTCGCCGTCTCATATAGTAATTTTCATTTTTTATATACCAATTCACTTTCACTTAAACAAAATGATACAAATCGTCCAAATATTGTTACAACATTTTGCGATCGATATAATGTGTTATAATTTTATTTATATTGTACTTTTTTAATGACCTTAAGAGGGACTTTTTGAGGTTACCATTCATGAAAAAATTTGTATTGACGAAATAGATGATTTTCGTTGACATATATTTGCATACCTACTATCAGTTATTGAATAAACCACGTATTAATGCTCAAGCCACTATAATACTTGATTAAATTGAACCATTGTAATATATATTTTAACATATACAATACAAGGTTTATCGAACATCTACGGGTGAAATTTATGTTGAACTTTATAATACCCACACGATCATATGTGTTCTCATTTGACTATGAATGCATTAAATTTGTTGAAAGAAAATGTATGTGAATTGTTTGTTTAAGTGACAATTCATTTTAATTTATTGTATAATTTTCAAAATATATTACAGTGGCAACTTCTTTAAAACAAAAAACTCCTGAAGTAGTATCTAATACACGAATTAGAAATGATGATCAGATGGATTACTTTGACAATCAAAAAATAATTGAAAGTAATGATCAAACTGACAATTTAGATTGTCAGAGAAGCAATAATGATCAGTTTTATCAAACTAATGGAACTATGAACTCGGAAGATCGTACAGAAAATGAAATTTTAGAAGAAGAAAGAAATAACGGTAGAATAATTTTTGAATCTGATAACGATGATGATGATTCCGATGATGATGATTCCGATGATGATGCTTCCGGTGATGATGTAGAACGTTTTGGAGATTCCAATAGTTTTCTTCGTGACGATCGAATTATGTTTTCATCGTCTAAGTGTACTGTAGCAGATGTCGTATTGATGTTAAATGCAATCATAATAAAATTCAATCCTACGAGAAAATTTCAAGAATCTTTGATTGATTTTGTTAGAACTCTTGCTGGAAAGGAATTTGACAGTTGGAAATATAATGCATACCGGGCCAATAAACAATTTGCCCCTTCTCCAAATACTATCAAAAAGAACTTTTTCTGCCCAGACTGCAACAAAATTGTGTTAAGTATTGATAATACCAAAGTTGCCAAAGCCGTTGTAAACTGCACTCACTGCCTCGAAGATATTGTTATTACCCCGTCTTCAAAAGATTATTTTCTCACTCTTAGTATGAAATATCAATTAGAATTACTACTGAACAGACCTGATATTCAGCAGTCCATGAAGAGTTTCGTAGAAAAGAGAAATAATGCTTGTATTGTTGAAAATAACACTATTACTGATGTTCAAGATTCTGCTAGTTATATAGAGTTGCAAAACAAATATCCAGGTGCTCTAACATTTAATTTTAACACTGATGGAGCACAGCTCTTTGAGAGTGCGAAAAGAAGTTTGTGGCCTTTACAGATTTATATAAACGAATTACCGCCAGACATGAGGTTTAAATATATTCTTCTCGCTGCTTTAATAGAAACGGAAAAGGAACCTACGGCTGACAGACTGGGCATGTACATGGAAACCATGATCCAAGAGTGTGAACAATTGCGATTAACAGGTATCACAGTTGTTGATTGTATTTCTGGTTCTGTCAATAATGTATTGGTTTTGCCATATACGGCAAATGTAGATACGGTTGCTCGACCAAAGCTTCAAAATAGGATACAGTTTAATGGTGCGTTTGGTTGCAGCTGGTGTTACCATCCTGGTAAATACATTGAAGGCTCCATGCGATATATTTTGATGGAAAACGAGATTTCAGATAGGTCACATTCAGAACACTTGAAGGATCTCAAAGCAGTCGAAAAATTGAAAAAACCAATTAGAGGAACAAAAGGAATTTCACTACTGCTTTCATTGCCTAATTTCGATATAGTGTGGGATCTCCCGCCTGACTACATGCACGGAACCTTATTAGGAGTAACCAAGCAGCTATGGAATAAGTGGTTAAGTACATTTATAAGTAAAGATAACTTTAAGATAATTGTGAAGAGAATGCTTCATGTCAAACTCTGTCGGGATATTAGACGATCCATACGTTCGCTTGAATTTGCTGGTAAATATAAAGCCACTGAATGGCGCACTTGGTTATTGTTTTTAAGCTTACCCGTCATGAAAGGTATTTTGGATGAGAAAAGATTTCAATCATATTGCCTTTTCGTTGACAGTATATATTGCTTGTTGACAGAATCAATAAAAGAAAATGATTTGAATAGAGTAGAGTACAATCTATTGAAATTTGCTGGAGAGTGTGAACAAAATTATGACCCCGCATTTATAACATTTAATGTACATGCTCTTACACATTATCGTTATGCTGTCGAAGACACTGGACCTCTTTGGACTACCTCTGCTTTTCCTTTTGAGAATGGTATTTTTCTATTCATGAAAGAAATAAACGCCCCGAATGGTTGCCTTGGACAAATAGCCAAAAAATGGTTGCGAAGAAATGAGTTCGAAAATTTCCTATCTCAGCAAAAAAATGATACAAGTCACACAGTACAGTATTGCAACAATTTATTTTGTAATAGGCCACCTCTCAAAAACTGCACCATTGTCAATGATGCTGTTTTCACCGGAAAAGTTAATAACTGCGCCAAAATTGTTAAACGGGTACTTGGTCTATTGAACAAAACAACACCTTCGGTGCACGTTTTTCATCGGTGTATTTTCAAAAAAATGCTACTTCATGGAATCGAGGAGCGCGTGTCGCGCTCCGAATGGCAAGTATGGCAGACGAGAGCAGCGTCACTCCACGCTCCTCATATACGCGAGAATCGCGATTTCGGGACCCGCGAAAACAACCTAACGTTATTATTTGAAATCTATAAAACATACGGTAATTCTAATTCGGTAAATCGATTCCTTGTAAAAAGTGACCAAAAATAGTGCATTCATACTCTCCGAAATACTCAGTATTAACTAAAATACGAATGATAAAAGAAAAAATCCCCGACGAAAAAACGGTCTCACGCAAAACGCGGTCTCACGTGGTCTTCCGGCCAACTTCATATCATCGATTTAATCGATTTATAAGGCTAAATGTAACTATGTATAGATGCTGCGCATCGATTTGATATGTATGAGTTTTAAACGATACATGTAGATTTCTCTCTCGACATCAAGATTCTCGCAATTATCCCGGGTAACCCGGTCGGGGCACCAGGTCGAACTCGAAACTCGAAAATGACTTTCTCCACGCAATTACAGGTTTTACGCGAAAATATTCTTTAGAATGACCGCTCGGAGCATCAGGTTGATATCCGTCCGGAATCGACGACAACTTTCTCTAGGAAGCTGCGATTTTGCCGCGGAAATATCATTTCGCGTAACCCGCTCGGCGCACTAGGTCAAAATCCGGGCTCGGCGATGACAGTCTCCGGGAAGTCGCGATTTTTTTGCACAAGTATCGTCCCGGGTAGCGAGCTCGACGCACTAATTCGGGATCCGAACTCGGCAATGACTTTATCCGCGAAGTTGCGATGTTACCGCGAGACTATATTATTCCGGGCGGCCCGCTCGACACACTAGATCGGAATACGGACTCGACGATGACTTTCTTCGGAAAGTCGAGATGTTTTCGCTCAAATATCGTCCTCGGTAACCCCCTCACGCACTAGGTCGAAATTCGAACTCGGCGATGACTTTGACCGAAAGTTGCGGTGTTACTGTACATAAATCACCCCGGGCGTCAAAAAAATAAAAAAATTAAATTAAAATAGTGTTTTATTCAAAAGTCAACCAAAATATAGTCTGAGTTCCGAAGAAAAATTATTTGAATTTGAAAATGAGTTGCAAAGCTTTGAAGCTTCTGCTCGAAACAAAAGTAAAAAAATTAGTGAATATAAAAAAAATCGGAAACACATAATTATTCCAATAACTGTATAAAATTGAAGCTGCGCTGGCACGGGCCATATTTTAATTTTTTACTCGTGTCCGGTGCATGTGGGTCTGGAAAAATATTGCGCTTATGCATTTCGATGATACCACTATTATTGAAAAGAGAAGACAAAAATCTGTCAAAATGCACAAGCGCAATATTTTTCCAGACTTTTCTCCGCTTTGCGACTATTGCTCCGCGCGAGCGCATCTTCAATTTTATACAGTTTTAGAGTAAAATAATTAACTTACCTATGTTTACCTATGAACCTATGATTACCTATGATATTAATGAAATCAGAAATTTTTTGACAAGTACACAAGCAAACCAAGATATTATATAAAATTAGAAACAACTGAGATTTTAAATAATCCTTTAGTGGTAATTCTTTTTTTCAAAAAGATTATTAGAAGCAAGTATGTCAGTTTGGACCCTACAGTAAGAATTAAACTTACCTATGTTTACCTATGAACCTATGATTACCTATGATGTTAATGAAATCAGAAACTTTTTGACAAGTACACAAGCAAACCAAGATATTATATAAAATTAGAAACAACTGAGATTTTAAATAATCCTTTAGTGGTAATTCTTTTTTTCAAAAAGATTATTAGAAGCAAGTATGTCAGTTTGGACCCTACAGTAAGAATTAAACTTACCTATGTTTACCTATGAACCTATGATTACCTATGATGTTAATGAAATCAGAAACTTTTTGACAAGTACACAAGCAAACCAAGATATTATATAAAATTAGAAACAACTTTATGAGTTTTTTCAAGTCTATTGATAATATTCATAAAAACTATGATAAAATTTTCATAATTAATTCTGAATTGAATGATAAGTGGATGAGAGCACGCTAGTTAGCTATAGTATATGAAAAAAACCGTAATTCTATGACTTTACTTGCCCGGCCGTCTTGATGAAAAACGATGCGAACTATCTAAAGACATAATTTTTAAAAAAACACTGATAATTCAAAAATTATTATTTTATTAATATATATTTTTTTAAACTACAGAAAAATAATTTTTAAATAAATAACTACGATTGTTACATAATAATTTTGCAGCAGATATGTTGAAACGTTACTTTGAAAAAGCATTATTAATTGTTCGGAGATCTATCGAAGAAAAAAATGAATAAAATGAAGTAAAATACATAAATAAATATAAGTACTTCATAAATTGACATAATGTTTTAATCAAAAACGTCATTTTCATTTTGCATACATTAAATTTTTTCTATTGAAGTAGGTGTAAACGTTTTGTATTTAATCTAGACGGCCGGGCAAGTAAAGTCATAGAATTACGGTTTTTTTCATATACTATAGCTAACTAGCGTGCTCTCATCCACTTATCATTCAATTCAGAATTAATTATGAAAATTTTATCATAGTTTTTATGAATATTATCAATAGACTTGAAAAAACTCATAAAGTTGTTTCTAATTTTATATAATATCTTGGTTTGCTTGTGTACTTGTCAAAAAGTTTCTGATTTCATTAACATCATAGGTAATCATAGGTTCATAGGTAAACATAGGTAAGTTTAATTCTTACTGTAGGGTCCAAACTGACATACTTGCTTCTAATAATCTTTTTGAAAAAAAGAATTACCACTAAAGGATTATTTAAAATCTCAGTTGTTTCTAATTTTATATAATATCTTGGTTTGCTTGTGTACTTGTCAAAAAATTTCTGATTTCATTTATATCATAGGTAATCATAGGTTCATAGGTAAACATAGGTAAGTTAATTATTTTACTCTAAAACTGTATAAAATTGAAGATGCGCTCGCGCGGAGCAATAGTCGCAAAGCGGAGAAAAGTCTGTAAAAATATTGCGCTTGTGCATTTTGACAGATTTTTGTCTTCTCTTTCAAGTATACGCGTTGTAACAAAACTAACGATTCAGTCATAAAAACGATTAATGATGATATCTTTGAAATTCACTACTTACTTGTAGTAAATGACAAGTGTTACATTTACGGACGTCGGTGGAAAGTAATTGATAATGATTTTGGTTTGGACGATAACGGTTTACCTATTGTTAAACACTTCATCAAGTTGGAAAAAAAAGAAACTTCCAATTCTCTCGTAGAATTTGAGAGTATAAAAACAAAGATGCTAGTTATAGATACATCCGATGATGTATACCTAACTTCTCTACCTAACAAAAACGAAGTTCAATGACTACTAGTAAGTTAGTAAAAATGTGACATTCTTATATGTTTTATTATTTATTACATTATCGTTGAAAATGTATAATTTGTGATTTAAATATCCTACAATTAGGAAGTAAAAACAAAATCTCCATCTTTTAATCCAAGTATTACAATCTCTATTTGCATGCTTTTTTATTTATTTCAATACAATTATGTCTATAATTTGGATTTTTTTTATTTCAAAAAGAACAATGAAAGAGACAGCTGCACCAGCATTTAAAGAAAGAATTTAATCGTGTTCTTTTTGATATTTTTCTTGTACTAAACTAATAATAACTATCTAAAACCACATATTATTAATTTTAAAAAATAAAATTCCACACATATTTATAATTAACAAATATATTGATAAAAATACTTATTCTCAATATGATTGAATATTATTCAGCCAATTTTCACTTTTCAGTAGTTTGCGATGTTTTTATTTCTGCTTTTGAATACTTGGAAATACTTGATTTATTAAGTTCGCCTGTGAGTGATCTACATCCGTATTCTTTTGGGTATCTCGTAATTATTCAATTGCATGGAACCTCGCTCTCAAGCTTTTTTATTTTGCTTGAACCTAAAAATAAAAAACCCTGTAGCTATAAATCTTTAATATGACCATCCAAATATGCACTGATAACAAAGTTTATTTTGAAATGTAAAAATGGAATAATTCACTAGTATATTTTAACTAATTGTAAAAAAATTTTTTTCTTTGTTTTTTTCGTTTTTTTTTGATATAAGAAATCGTAAAGAGTAAAAACGTGATGATAAAAAATAATTATAAAATATTTTCGAAAATTTCAAGTGTAATTAATTACGGCTTTAATCTTTGAATTTTTTTCAAAAGGAACGACTTGAACGATAAAAAGGAAAACAAAAAAACATTCAAATTTGATGAAAAATACGTGATAATGATTAAAAAATTGTTTGAGAATATTAAAATTTGAATTTCGAAAATGACGTTCTTGGTTAGCGTACAGTGTTGATATTCAAGACCATATTGAAGGGTCGTAGCTACGGGGTTTTTCATTTTTACGTTTAAGCAGACTCAAAAAAGCTTGGAAACGAGGTTCCATTCAACTTGTTGAATAAGGGACATCCTAGTACACATTCACATTAACATTTTATATTCTTGAAAACAATATGTTCAATTTGTTCAAAACACAAAGGAGCATTTCCATTCATACTCGCACTTGGTTTTTGACTTACTAATACAAAATATAAGAGAACCATATTATTTAATTAATATTAGTGTTTGTTCAATTACAGAATTTAAACATGAGTTCCACTAATCAAGACGACTTAAAAGACAAAGAAAATATTACCTCAAACATAGCAAATGGTTCTAATGATAGCCATCAAGAAACAAATAAAGAACTAACAAAAAACAAAGATAAAACCAAAGAAAAAACCAAACCGAAAATCACAGAGACAAAAAAAGTATCAGTAAAGGTTGGTCGGTTGAATTTTAAGTAGTTTTTGATACAACCGTGGCTTATAAAATTTAGAAGCTGTTAATCATTTAATAATCATGTATTTAGGTATGATTGAAATAAACCTTGTTTTTAAACATTTTTTAGGTTCCAAAGAAAGAAGATAAAAAAAAAGAAAAAGCAAAGAAACACACAAATAAAAAAATAGATTCAAAAAAAGTTAATGAGCTTGCCAAATCGTCTGTTAATATTATGGATGCAAAAATAGGTTCCGGTGAACTTAATACCAAAACAACATTTTCAGAACAATTTAATCTTTCTGATCATTCCAACAATTTATCTGGACTGATTGAACCTGAAACGAATCAAGTAATAATGTCCACCAATGAATCTGATATTCAAGAAAAAATGTCTCTCAATGGCTCCAATCAAGTTGTCAACATACAAATGGTCAACACCAGTTACGGTGACGATTTCCCGGAAAAATCTCAAATTATTCCAGAATCTTATGATAACATCAAAATTATCGCCACGAAAGATATGACTGGTGCTGATTATGTCAATGACAATCTTTTACAATTAATTGATTCTACGGTATGTACTTCCATATGATTATATGATTCATTGAATTAAAATAAAATCCTATATTTCACTTGATTCAAAAAATAATAATGCTTGCAATTTATAATTTTCAATAGTTAAATTCAACAATAATCTAGGCAAAATGGTACCCTTTTCAACTATATGATTTAACGAACGTTGTGATAAATATATGGTTTTTTTGAAAGCCATAAATGCACCCGTTGATAAATAAATTTTTTTCGCGAAAGCCTAAAATAGCGACCAAGATGCGTATTTTAAGTTGGAGTAGGAAAAAATATGTTAACACCCCCATTACAAAAATGTTTTTTATTTTTTATAAGCACATTTTCATGTCTTTTATTTGTAGGGCCAGAACTATTTACATATTGAAGAAAATCCAGTAATTGCGATATCAAATAATAATGTATATGATCCTGCGCGCACGAGTGATATTAAAAATGAAGATGCAAGTACTAAAAATAAAAAAAATAAGAAAAAGGTAACAATGGAAAGTGATAACGCAATACTAAAAAAAAAGAATCCAAGCAAAAAAAGGAAAAGTAAAAATGAAGATGCAGGAAGTAAGAAAACAAAATTGAACGCTACAGAATCTACAAAATTGAACGCTACAGAATCTACCATAAAAGAACTCAAATGTCTCATATCTGAGCAAGCAGCTGAAATAGAAAAATTGCTCGATTTAAATAAGGGTTTACAAGAAAAGGTGCTCGATAAAATGGATGAATACGGTAAGTTGCAGACAATTTTTGTTTCAATTCGATTTTAGTCTAAAATATTATACTATGTATAAATTTATGTATAATAATTTATTTACAGCTTCCCGTCAAATAAATCCGTATTCCTGCAGGATAAGAGGAGATATACCTGTTGGATACATTCGAACAGACACAAATCAGGTATTGCAGTTTAACCTCGAATAAATATATTTCCATTGAATTCGTTGTGATATGATTTAACAAGTTTTTCACTTTTTCTTAGATATATTGCGGTAATGATGTCTGGATGAATTTAACACACTACTATCAGGCAAAAAACAATGCGGCAAGTGGGAAACCGAATACTGAATACAACCGTTTTGTTAAAACAGTCGCTGAATTTATTTTTGGTAAAGATGAGTTGGCTAGATGCAGTGTGAAGGGTCAACGATGTAACGCAATAAAAGGTTCTATAGCCAAACCAGCTCTTGATTCAAGAAACCTGAGCGCTGTTCATGGTGAGTGTTTTAATAGTATTGAGCAATTTTTGTTTGTATGTTAATATTTTTTTTTCTTAATGAGACTTTAATATACTTGTGTATTTGTGATTCTCCAGAACTTTTAACTTTTTTATCAAGGTCTTCATTTTCAAATTAAAATATATATTGCTTGTTATATTAAATAATAATTTACATATTTATCTAAAGAAATGACGCCCTTGAAAAAAAAGTTGCAGAACTAAAATTGCTTTAAATTGAGAAAAGAATACGTGTAAATTTTTCAGAATTTTTTGAGCCATTTCTAGATTTTTCAAAAAATGGACAAATTCCAAAATCGAGAATTCACATTTCTGAATGCACCTTACATTCTCCATCGTGAGCCCGACGTTTTTTTTTCTATTTCCAGGTCAATATATTGACGAAAATTCATGCTCCGTAAATGTGCTCATGGAAAGTTTTTTTATTTTTTAATAGTGAAAGATTAAAAATTCTGAAAAATTTCGCATATATTATATATAAAGTTTGCATGTAGCTGAAGCTACCTGCAGAATTATTGGCACATAATTAAATTCTGTCGGCAAATACAACGTTTAGCGAGACGTATTTCATCGATGTTTAGAAAACATGAAAAAGAATAATTTCTCCATCCTTAATTGACTTTAAAGATTAAAGATAGGAAATATTGAAAATTTTTCGGAATCCTTCGTTTTTTGATCTGATGAACAAAAGAACCTTACATTTTAACGCTTGAAATTTGTTCATTACTCCGTGAAAGACTATCGTAGCAAGTAACGATATGCGGAAACCACTCGACCAACGCTACGTATTTAAATGGTGAAAATCGTCAAATTACTAGATATTACCCATTTTTCGACTTTATCTTAAAAAGAATTCTCGATTCCTACATTTGCAATTTATTTTATCTTTAAATATGCAACTGAAAATATTCAAAGATAAAAAAACTTTTATGAGATTAACCGCTATGTAGTTACTTACGATTTCATTTTCGAACGACCAAAAAATTACTCTACCGGAATCAATTCGGTTACTAACCTATTACTTATCCAAAGATACATTTAAATGAGCTGAGCTAGGTAGAGTACAATCAAAAGTTACATTCAAAGATTCCAAAAATTGCACTCGAAAAACAAATAATATCGTGCTAGTTGAAGATTTCTTACCTTTACAAATACTTATAGAAAGTATTATTCTTTATCACGTCTGTTATCGAGCATTCGACGAATTAGAACAAAAAGCGAACAATTTTTGTATATAGAGTAGATTACTAGAAAAATAGTAATATTCCACTCTTCAGGATATTAAGCAGAGGTGTTTTGTTTTGTGATTTGGAAACTTTTAAACTTCTGCTTTATTATTTCGGGTCTTACAATATGTTTAGATAATACGATTTTTTTTTATGTTTTGAATAAACAAAACCTTAGTAACCCCTCATTTTACGCTTGTTTTTTATTAACCACTAAGCTCTAAAACTGTATAACGCTAGCTGCATCAATGCGTAACATAAATTAATGCGTTTGGCATAGCACTTTTCTCCGTACGTTTATTTTGTATGAGTAAATTTCACGAAATTTTAATATTCGTGTCAACTGCACAATATTTTTGTGTAAATCTAAAATATACCTTTCCTCGCATTGTTAACGTTAAGTTTTCAAATTTTTCTTTTCTTCAAAACAACTTCCAGTGGGGTCCAAACTTGAATTTATAAAAAAAATGCAATTTATAGCGTTTTTTATGCGTTTTGAAATTCAACGCATCCTATTTTTAATTTTCAAATTTTGATTCCCGATAAGCCCATAGAGCTTTTTTATCCCTACCATCACCAAACAATCCTAAGGAAGTGAACTTTCAAAAAAAATGTCACTGACTGGTGTGCGTCGTTATCCGCGCCTTCTACACTCTTGAGAAAAATTCAACTCGACTTTTAGTTTTTTAATGGTTTTTTTACAAAATCCCAATATCCCAATTGGCCTAACCATGAATCATCACGAAGTCATGCGGAAAAGTAGTTTTTGAGCAGAATCGAGTGGTATGTCTATTTTTAATGTGCGTGCTTTGTAAAAAAAGTTATATACGATATAAACATAGGTTTCGCCCGCGCCCATCGTTGATTTTGAGTGCATTTTAATAGAATTTTGCGTTGCACATTTAGGAGCAAAATTTAGGAGCAAATATTGTCCATCAATATGGTATAAATTATGGCTCATCAGCTTCAGCTTTACCATGTACTTTTTCAAATCCTCGAAGACCCTCACCCAAATTTTATGGGCACTATTTTTTTCAGGTTTCTGAATCACTTGTAAGTCCGCAAAAAAATTTCACGAGTGTGCTTTAAAAAAAAAATTTTTTTTGAATGGCAAAATATTAAAATGTCTTGAGATTTACTCAAATATTCTGCGTGTATACCTTAGTAAAATATATTTTTAAGTATCAATGAAAGCTCTGATCCAAAAAATTTTTATCCTACTCGTCTATAATAATAACGAAAAAAATGAAAAGAATGTTTTTAGGAAAATTCATAATAAGTTGATTATGCATAATTACTTTTCTTAAGGCTGAAAATTCCATGATTTGTAACCAGCGAATAGAAAAAAACCGTTCTCAATACATGAACTAAGAGCTTCTTCATAAAAAAAACCTTGCCAAATGAATCAATAATGAACATTTATTTAAGGTAATGTGGAATCCAACCCGAAACCCAAATTTTCAAACATGTTTTTTAAGATTTCCACAGAACATTTAACTGAAAAGCTCTATGACAACCTTTATTTGGAGGTACTTGAAGTCGCCATAAACATTCAGTGGAAATATCAAAAACGTGTTTGGAAAGCAGCTTTTCTGCTGGATTCTTCATCACTATTGATGATCAATGACCATCCCTTAATCATTCAAATAATCGTTTTAAAACATAAAAAAACAGAAGTCAACCAAAATAAAAAAAAATTTTTTTGGACTTACGCAATCTAGTTTACAGTGATGTAAATTAAATTATCAGACGTGTAGTTGAAAATTTCATTTTCGAGCCTGTCGTTGAGCCTCTTTCATTAGGAATTAATCATTTAGAAAACACTTTTTTCATGATACAGGAATGTTTTACGCGATATAAATCAGTTGAAAGTAATTAAAATAAAAATTCTCAGAGGGTTTTGTTACTTCGGACTCATTATTATTCAATAATTTTCTATAAATTTTAAATATATTTTCACCCACGAGATTCAAAGTTGCTCGGTGTAACTTATTTTTACATCACTCTAGCCTAGCCCTATATTCCCTATGCTTGTGCATAGCTATGCATGGCAATTTTATTTTTTATAAATATAGAATAATTTTATCACAAATATATCGTACCGTGAATATAATAATTTTAATGAAACCTTTTTATTTAGATATATTTGCACATTATTTGGAAGACGTCAGAAAAAAGAATACTGTCGAGATATACCATGAGCTGCAACGTGTGGGCGAATACATAAATTCCAAAATGAGTGATCTGCAACCAAAGAAAAAAAGAGCTACAGCCAAAAAAAAATCTGCTGCACCTCCGAATTCCAAGAACGCAAAGAAACCGGACAAAAATGTTAACAATGATAAAGATCCAGAAAATTCGATCGAATCAGAAACTGCTAACAGTGAAAGTAGTGAAAGTAGCGATGATGGAAGCGATGATGAAATCAACGAGGAAAGCGATAAGGAAACCGATAGGGAAAGCGATAAGGAAAGTGATAAGGAGGATGCAGAATCAACAGATAGAGATAGTAGCGCCGATGATGATTCAAATAGCAATAATTCAGAGCATGAATGATGATGATGATAAAATGATGAAAATGTAAGAAAAAGATAATCTACCTCGCAATGCATATATATGCAATTTTTGTATACAAAAAAGCGCATTTAATTATCTGCATATCAGTAAGAAATAACATTTTTTTTTATAATTTCATTAAAAATTGATTTTAAAAAAATCATGCACAAAGAAGTTATGTTCTGTTCCAGTTCCTCATTTTTTATAGATTAGAGAAAAAAAATAATTATTTTCCTATGATAACACTAAATTTAGTGTCGATAAGTAGATTACAAATGTTATTTCAATCCGAGTTCAACTTTATTATGGATTCGAAAAAAAATTGATCATCAAAAAAAAGGTGTATTCCTCGTAGTTGCTATTTAGATTTAGTAGTTTAAGAATTTCTGTTCAAAATTAGTCAACAATTTCAGTATATGTCGTTACAGAAAAAACAAATATAATTATTTTCATATGATTAAACTACATTTAGTGCCGATAAGTATATTATAAAATGTTATTTCAATCCGAGTTCAACTTGATTATGGATTCGAGAAAAAAAAATTTATCATCAAAAAAAAGGTGTATTCCTCGTAGTTGCTATTTAGATTTACCCTGTTTATAAAAAATCGCTGGATTTCGAGTTGAAAAATCGAGCAGGATATGACTGGAAATCGAACTCGATTTGACTAGAAATAGAGCTGTATTTGACTGGAAATCTAGCTCGATTTTTGACTGGAAATCCAGCTCGATTTTCGATCTGAAATCTAGCTCGAGTTTTGAAAATCCAGCTCAAATTTTGGCCTTAAATCTAGTTTGATTTTTGATCTGAAATCGAAAGATTTCCAGTCCAAAATCAAGCTAAATTTCTAGTCAAAAATCAAGCTAGATTTCAGTTTAAAAATCGAGCTGAATTTCCAGTAAAAAATCGTGCTAGATTTCTAGTCAAATACAGCTCGATTTCTAGTCGAATCGAGTTCGATTTCCAGTCCAATCCTGCTAGATTTTCCAATTGGAAATCCAGCGATTTTTTTTAACAGGGTAGTAGTTTAAGAATTTCTGTTCAAAATTAGTCAACAATTTCAATATATGTCGTTAGAGAAAAAACAAATATAATTATTTTCATATCATTAAACTACATTTAGTGTCGATAAGTATATTACAAAATGTTATTTCAATCCGAGTTCAACCTGATTATGGATTCGAGAAAAAAAAATTTATCATCAAAAAAAGGTGTATTACTCGTAGTTGATATTTATTTTTAGTTGTTTAAAAATTTCTGTTAAAAATTAGTCAACAATTTCAATATATTTCGCGTGGTATATTTTTTTATAAAAATACTGTAGTTATTGAGATTACATAATTTTATGTTATAAGAAAACTATTTCTTCAACTGTCCGATTTCCTTAATAAAGAACAAAAAAAAATGTTATTATTTTGCACGATTATTTATATAAACTGCATGTTGTTAATTACTTTTAACTCATTTTTTCAATTAAAAATCTACCATTAATACATAATTGTTTCACATATTAATCAATTATTAGAATTCTTAATATGTATTCATTACAAAATTGCCCATCTTTAAACTCACAGAAACCACTTGAATAGCATTGGTCGTGATCGATTTTTCTAAACCACATAAAAACTTATAGATATAATTCATAAAAAAAATTTCCCATCAAGAACCTATACAAAACAGTAAAATAATATCGGTTGACATCCATTTTTTAAAACCATGTAAATTCCGTAAGATATAATTGGCAAAAAAAGTTACCCTCTATGAACCTATAAAAAACACTTCGATAAATTTTCGCCAGTTGAAACCATTAACTTAAAAATGCTTCCAAGCTAAATCTTATTAAAACCGATACAGAAAAAAAATCAACGTGGATTTTATGTTAGAGTATGAAAGTATTAGTTGTACTGAAATGTACTGGGTTTTCCGGGTGCAGAAACTTACTTAAAACCGGTAGACCTTTTTTTTTAATGGTTTCTAGTAGGAGTTAACAATAGGGATTATATGTTAAAAAATATTTGTGGTATAAAATGTCTCCATCAGTTCATATAGTTCTAATTCATGAATACCAAATAATCGAGAGTCTCCCATTACCGATAGGCATTTCATCCGAAGAGGCACAGGAAGCAAATCACAAAAACGTCAAACGTTTTCGAGATAAATATAGCCGAAAAGATACCAGGTAATAAAATATTCTGCATCAATTTTAGAAGGTGTATATAAAAATTTTACATTCATTAGTCATTGATCTAGTACTGCAGCACGTTTTCATCAATAAAATTTATATTATACCCTATTTCAAGCAATAAATGGTATGCATAATTACTATACAATTATACCACTAATATTATTCAAACATTAATGCAACGATTGTACGAGTGATATTTTTTTATTTTCAGGATTCATACAAATACTGATGTGTTTCACCGATTAGTGCTGTGTTTAGATCCTCTTGTATCAATGTGTAGAAATTTGAAAGAAAAAAAAATAAGTATCAGTATACAGAGGAAATGCAAAATTTGCTGTTAGCGAACAGCAGCAATGAATATTTTGAGGATCAGTATATTTCTTCAGAGGAGAGTGAAAGTGAAGAGGACAATTAGAGATAATTATAATATATCAAATAGATATTAAAGAATAAAAATTTTGCTCACTTGGGTTTTTATGCTGACATAAGGCTTTTCCCAAAAAACTTAAATTTTTCATTCTACAACATACTCTGAAACATACTCTGCAATCTCGAAAACCCCCCGAGAAACTGCTTCTGGGCTTTCTTATGGAGATCCGGCAAGTTGGTCCTGAAAAAGACGTTCTCATCACCCGGAGATAGCACCAGGTGCATCCTAGGCTCTCGCCAACCCGATATTCGTGTACTCCGACCTCGAAAACCCCCGAGTAACAGTTCTGGGTTGATTTGTACCATTACTTAACAGTTTTCATATTTTTGATAATTGAAATGCACTTTTGAAATGCACTTTTCGAATGCGACAATGCAATTAGGGGGCCCCGGACTAGATAGGGACATGGATTACGATAAAGGGTACCCACACCTGCAAGAAAACATCGCCATATCCATGTTTTAATTTATATACGCTTGCACATGATGTTCGAGCGTTTTTCTGACGTTTCGGCCTACTGTGCGACCTTGACTTCAAGGTCATTTAAATGTCAAACTTAGAGAATTCAATATAAAAATCGGAAAAAGTCACACTCCTATTTTGAGGGTTGCTGAATCTCAATCATTGTTCATATTGACTATACCTACCCATTTTAAGGTCAATTGGTTGTCATTTAAAGGTCATGTCAAGGGTTACCAAGTGAACGCGATAAAATAACTAAAAAAGATTGTGTATAGGTTTTTGGAGCTGAGGAATTCAGATATTTTATTATCAAGATCAAGGTTTTTTGCATGATTTTTTACTTTTTTCTTTTGTAATGGACCTTTTTTTCTTCAAACGATCGGCGTAAAGGTTTCTGTTTGCGATACTGTTTGCGAAGTATGTTTTATAAACTATATTCTCCGTTTAGCTATACATATTAGTCCCTAGAAAACAAATTTTCATATTTTTTAAGCTTTTTTTGTGATCTATTTCCAGTCATATCCTGCTCGATTTTTCAACTGGAAATCCAGCGATTTTTTTTAAACAGGGGTTGTAATGCCGGAACTGGCATTATCTGTTGGGCCGCCCTGACGAACCATCGTCGACTTGCCGAGTGTATAGTTAGTTATAAGAATCGTTATTAATGATTGTATTTTGAATATGATTTCATGTGAGCGCCAAGTGTGAAAGAATAGAACGTAAACACGCGTATACGTTGAGATACTAGAGCGTACATATGAACGGAGAAGGGAGTCGAAGATTTGCTCTGAGAGCGAACAGAGCTCGAGTGTGAGTGTACAGAGCTTTCCTTTCCCGTATTGCATGAAGCTTACAGGTAGACCCCGGACGTGCGGAACGGATCCACAGAGCCAAGGGACACACGTAACCGATGAGGTACGTCGGGGGTAAGATTCTAGGTTACAAATGGCATCGCCTTGTGGGGAACTCATAGTCAAGTGAGTTCACAATTGGATTTTTTTTTTAGCGACGACCAGAAGACGACCCGAGAATCCCTATTTAGCCCGTGTAAATGTGTGAATGAATGACGTGTGATATGTAGGCGCGGTCGTGATGTAGTCGTGGAACTCGACCTGGTCGAAGTTGGTGATATAGGCTGTAAGCTATGACAGGAACAGCTTGGCAGCGCGGGCGAAAAGCTCGCTGGCATCCCGAGAAGAAACGGTGGTTCCGGCGACGAGTGACATAGGCTCGACCGGAAGAAGAAAAAGCCGTTAAGATTTGAGTTTTATTTTTGTAGAGAAACAGAGAGACTCGATACCCGTGCTTGTGTTTGTAAATATTTTGGTGATGGTAGTTGTATGATTGGTGTATGAGATTTGTTTAAAATAATTTGGGAAAAATTATTTAGGATTTAAGTAGTTATAATTTTGGTTTTTTTTGTTTTGTCATCTCTGGGGAGATTCATAAGTTCGTTACCCGCTTGTCAGAGCTAAGCAAGGGGTAACGAATTTTCATTTGCATTTCATCTCATCTACGTGATTGGTATTGGGCAAGTATAGCTTGTGAGTAGGTCACGAAATGTAGATACGCGAATTGTACGTTGATGAGGCACGCTCCTTCGGGAGGTAAGATAGTCCGAGCGCTAATCGGATTATAGGATTAGGCGGATACTTATTGTGTGCGAACTGTAGATAGCACCCGCGAGATACTTCCGATTGTGTTATGTGATTCTAATAATTGATTGAGAAGTAAGGCAGTTTAGAGTGTGTATGTTGGTCGCGTATTTTGTATAGAATAGTTTAAAAGATAGAATGCGAGGCCTACATCGATCACTTCTCGATTTTGTGTTTTTTTTAGAGTGAGCTACGCGAACTTCGGATGGATCGCGCGCGCTGATTTACATAGAGTACGATTTTAATTTTGTCTCGTTCCGGTCGTATGAACGCGTTCGCGAATTTCGTTAGTATACGTGGACCTGGAAGAGAAAATGTGTGCGCGTCGCCGAGCATTGAGTAAGGAAATTTTATAGAATGTGAGGAGATAGGCTTCCGACACATTGGTATATGAGCGCGTAGATAGGCACATGTGTATAAGTTGTCAGTGTAGCGTAAACGTAAACATTCGGCTATCTTCGCGAGAAAATGAAAACAAGGATCTGTTGCGTAGATGTAGTATAGAATACAGTGAGTTTTGTATACCTCTCGCAAAGTTATTGTGCCCGGATCGATCGTCCGATTAGTAAGCCGAATAAAAGTAGGTTTTTTATTGATAAAAAAAAGCGATTCGTGTTTGGCTAGTGGTAGAAGCGTTGTGAACAACTGATGTGCACGATATGTGCATGGCATCTGCAGGTTGTTAGATTTTCGCTGCTGCTGGGTGCATTTGATCGTACGAGTGCGATCTCGCACAAGTACTAAGCCTTTGAGGGGGATCGGATGTGCCGCGTGAGTAGGCGCTAAGCGTGGCAGCGTATTTTACTCTGGACCTGTAGATGTTTTTCATGTTTGTTTTGTCGAGGCGACTGCAGGGGTTGTACTGACCGCTCGGGTGCATCGGTGTGCCCGTGCAAAGTCTAGGAGATTGGACAACCCGCGCAGAGGCGCTAAGTGCAGCGTCGAGGCGTAGAAAGCAGCGTTCCTGGTCGTTGAAGGTCTTGTGAGGACCAATGAACGCCACGATGAGTAAGAGAACTTCAAATAGAGATAGTGCGTCCGACGTACAAGCGCAGAACGTAGTGCACGACGACGAGTTCATATTGCAGTTGGTGGAGTCGTGCAAGGACATCATCAGGAGGGAAGTCGACTATGCGCTCGCCCATGAAATGGCTAAGTGGTCGCTAGAATCAGCAGTGGGTGGCGAGTACGAAGCTACGGAAAACCAAGAGCGAAGAAATCCGCTGACTCTAGACCAGGACCAGGGTGAGACTTCAGTCGAAGTCATACCATCGAAAAGTTTGTGCGAAAAGCGAACGCACAAACAGAAATCGCGGAGTAGGCATTTGCACCGAGATAATAGGAGTGGTGATACTACAGAGAAGAAATGTTTTACGTGTAGTCAAGTAGGACACAAAGCATCTTCTTGTCCTTATGCGAGATGCAAAAGGTGTAGCGGCCGAGGACACAGAGCAAAAGGGTGTCCTGAAAAAGAGCAGGTCCCTTCGACTGCAAGTGTTGCGTGTCAAATCTGTGGAAAGAGAGGCGTAACAGTAATAAACTGTAGCCGCTGTAAAAAGTATTTTGTTGTTTAGCATAGTTGAGAAAAAAATTCCTAAGCTGGGTGAGATACTGGTATGAGACGAGTCATCTCGAGGTGGAATTGTCCTCCTTTAAGCCAGTGAGGAGTGCGTGTGTGACGCATCTCCTTGGAACTCGACTCGGGGAGTCGATAGTAAAAAGAGAGCTATGCGTCGCCGTGGTTGCAGAGAGTGCAGTCATTATAGTTGTGACGAGAGGAGAGAGCTCGTACAAATAGAAGCGAAGCTAGCGATACCTGTTGTTGTAACAGAGTGTGAGGAAAAATAGCGTGAAAACTCGACCTGGGGAGTCGATATAGAGAGAGCCTGGGTGTAGCGAAGGAAACGTGCACCGGGTATAAACAAAAAGTCAGACGGGTCCCAAGATGGTGAGTGGATTATCGAGACTTGTATATTGTTTTGTCCGCAATGACGGTAAACTATGATGTCCGAGACGACGGGAAAACTACAGTGAGGTCCGCGATGACGCTGGGAGGTCCGCGATGACGCTACGATGTCCGAGACGACGGGAAAACTATGGTGTTGTCCGCGATGACGCTAGTAAACTACGATGTCCGAGACGACGGGAAAACTATGGTGTTGTCCGCAATGACGGTAAACTATGATGTCCGAGACGACGGGAAAACTACAGAGGTGTCCGCGATGACGTTGGTAAACTACGATGTCCGAGACGACGGGAAAACTATAAAGAGGTCCGAGATGACAAATAAACTAGAGGAAAAAAGATCAGTGGTAGTAGAAGAAACTTTGGAGGGAGGAAAGTAAATAGATAAGCTGAAGGATTTCGACGTATTTGTCGAGAGCGGAAGATTTTATTTTTTTTTGGTTGTATATATTCATTAAATTTCATCTCATTGAAATTATTTTACTTGGTGTAGCATAGTGTGTAAGAGTGTATGATAAGTTGAATGTTGTTTGGTGTTGGGTAGCTTATAGTGGACGGCTGACTCAACGATGGTGCGTCGGGGCGGTGATTTGGTAAACTTATTCGTACAGGTACGAATAGTTTAGGGGAGGGCTTTGTAATGACGGAACTGGAATTATCTGTTGGGCCACCCTGACGAACCATAGTCGACTTGCCGAGTGTATAGTTAGTTATAAGAATCGTTATTAATAATTTTATTTTGAATATGATTTCATGTGAGCGCCAAGTGTGAAAGAATAGAACGTAAACACGCGTATACGTTGAGATACTAGAGCGTACATATGAACGGAGAAGGGAGTCGAAGATTTGCTCTGAGAGCGAACAGAGCTCGAGTGTGAGTGTACAGAGCTTTCCTTTTCCGTATTGCATGAAGCTTACAGGTAGACCCCGGACGTGCGGAACGGATCCACAGAGCCAAGGGACACACGTAACCGACGAGGTACGTCGGGGGTAAGATTCTAGGTTACAGGGTTGCTCGTGTTGCAATTCAGCCAAAAAAGCATAGAGGCTTGGGTGGTGTCTTCCAACAACCATCTGGAATCGATTGTGCCATCCTTCAGATGCGTTGTTTGTTCTTGCCGTACCATCAAGCACGGCCTGGTATTGGTTTCATAGGCGAAGCGCATAACGGACTTTCTCCCTCGCTCTTCTGCCTCTTGCTTTTCTGACACGAATGTACGTCGTCTGTGCAGAGGGAGAATATTAATTTTAAATTGTAAATAATAGTAACCATGTAGATAAACAGACGAAGTTACGTAGCATATATATATGCTCGTACTGAACTGTACGTTTTTATTTTTTTTATCTTTTTCAAGCTGACCTTTTGGGTATTTGACCTTTTTTTAATTGTGACCTTTTTGTCATTGACCTTTTAATAGTTTTGACCCTACCGGTATTGACCTTTTTGTTTTGAACTTTTTGTCCGGGTACCCAAAATTTACAAGATTAATATCTACACTAAAGTAATTTTAATTTCAGGAGTTATTGTAGAATACATGCAAGAAAAAAAATGTTCTAAACGTGATATTGCTCAAGTAAAAAACAATTTAAATAGTAAATTAGGAAGAAAAATTCAAGATATGAGAAAGGATTTTTTAGAAATTAAAAGAAAAACTGGAAACACCAACGAATGGTTACTCGATGAAGAAACAATAGAAATTTACAAGAACTTGTTAAAGAAAAGATTAGAAAAAATTCAAAGAAAAAAACAGAAAAGTTTATTAAAGCTTTGAATATTTAAAAATTTTAATTACTGCATAAATGTTATTGTTGTCAAATTTAAAAAGATGTTTGATTTTTTGAAATAATGTTTTATACCAAGCAAATAATATGTTCAGTTTGCGCCATCTCGAGTGAAAAGTACTTAATTGTATTAAATGAAAAGTATTTTTTACTACTCTGTTCGACAATCTAATCTATTTTTAGTTTCAAATACTAAATTAATGTTATAAATAGTATTATTGACTATTTAAATTAAAAAGCCTAGTTTGAAAAACGTCATTAGATTAATATACAAAGTATTATTGACTATTCAGTAGAGTGGAGCGAAAAATGCATATTTTTGAAAATCGCTTTGTAATAGTTACCAAAGCTATTCATTTAGCATAAAAAGAAAGCACGCGGAAGCTGATTGCTGGCAAATGAGTATTTCCACTCTAACCTGACAGACATAGCTGTATTTCGATGATTTTCCAGAATTTCCCTTTTTATACTATTTTTTATGCATACATGCGCGTAAAAATTGTTCTAATTTTTTTTTATACGATAGAACTATGGGAGAATATCATACAGAACATAACTTTTCGCGTCACGAGTCCAAATTTGAATTTTAAAAAATTTTCAGGCTTATTTTAGAAGATTTTTACAGTAATTTTTATTAATTTTATTGCTTACTTAAATGATCCGCCACCGAGTCATTTTTCAACAAAACGGCTTCTTTAATCCATCAATTTCTTTATTTCGAGTTGAACTTTCGAAAAAATTTCATCCCGCTCAATTCAAATAAATATGAAAAATTCTGCACGAGGAACAAAAACAGGCTTTTTTTATTATTTTACGTATTTATTATCCATTGTTGAATTCAAATTACATACAATCCCTATCAAAAAAAGTCAGATGATAAATCAGATGATTAATCATGTGATAAGTCAGATGATTTATCATCTGATTTGTCATGACAAAACATCATCTGACGTTGAATCAATAAATACCACCTTAAGTTTCGATGGAATCATGTCATTGTTTAGATGTGAATTACTTATTTTTCCTAAATATAGTTTTTTATTGTATTCAATTAAATGAAATTATTTTTAATTGTAAATCCAAAAAAAATTTTTCTTGTCATTATTTATCATTTTATTGTAAATTTGGTCATTTTTTCAATAAAATGAACCATGTCTTGATCTTATTTTGTAATGGTGGGTCTTTACAGTTTGCACTTCCATGAAGAAAATTAAATACTGCAACAAAAATTAAAAAAGTTTTTCATTTTTCATACAATTATTTGAAATAAAGTTATTCCTGCTGGAAAAAATCAAGTGTAAATAAGGTGATTTGTCATGTCAAAATCTGAAAATTCTCATAAATGACATCATTTTGGTTATTTTGAAATTTAACAATAAATTTTTTATTTTTTTAAGACAATTATATTATTTATTGATTTTGATTAGTGAATAATTAAAATTCAGGGACCTCAGTACTCCTCAGTACATCTACTCAGTACATCTATTTTAATAAGCCAATTGGAAAGCATACCCTGTTTAAAAAAAATCGCTGGATTTCGAGTTGAAAAATCGAGCAGGATATGACTGGAAATCGAACTCGATTTGACTAGAAATAGAGCTGTATTTGACTGGAAATCTAGCTCGATTTTTGACTGGAAATCCAGCTCGATTTTCGATCTGAAATCTAGCTCGAGTTTTGAAAATCCAGCTCAAATTTTGGCCTTAAATCTAGTTTGATTTTTGATCTGAAATCGAAAGATTTCCAGTCCAAAATCAAGCTAAATTTCTAGTCAAAAATCAAGCTAGATTTCAGTTTAAAAATCGAGCTGAATTTCCAGTAAAAAATCGTGCTAGATTTCTAGTCAAATACAGCTCGATTTCTAGTCGAATCGAGTTCGATTTCCAGTCCAATCCTGCTAGATTTTCCAATTGGAAATCCAGCGATTTTTTTTTAACAGGGTAGTGTCACGTGGATGCGCCGAGCATCAGGTAACGCTGACTCGGCTCTTCCCCGTGACTGCAAGTATTCTACGCTGCAGCCGTTCGTCCGGGCCGGCGACGATGATGCACCTGACGATGCGTCACCGCGGGCCCCCCTTCTTAATTGCAATGCTTCAATCATAATGAGCGGCAGTCCTAATCAAGTCGCAGTTGACTACGGTTCGCTTTCATTTCACTCTTCTCGATCTCTCTTCAAGTTATTATTGCTGCATTAACTCCTATGCGTATTCTTATTTATTATTTCCCCAATCCTCCAACGATTCCCCACGTATCAATTGGTGCTAGGTGCGGTGTTTTTTTTGGAGGCTCCCTTGGGGTTCTTTTTTTAAAAGAATTTTTTTTTTTTATGTAACGCATAAACAATTTTTTTTTCGGAAACGCGATTTACGGTCGAGTGAACGAACAATAGTGAATTGATAAGTGAAGTTTCCTGCCAGAGGCGCAAATTCAACACCAGCAGAAAAGTGATAACCGAGCGCCAGCCAGAAGCTCAACAGCAATTCGACACGAATTTAGAATGCCATCAATATTTCTTATTTTGTGGTAAGTTTACTTTTCCATCAATAATTTATAGCATACATATTTAGTAACGCCTTGAGAGCATTAAACGTTATATAAGGACTCAAAATATTTCGTGAATATTATATCTAAATTTTTTTATTTGCTGTTGGCCCTCTTACTTCTTTTTTAAATTTTTTATATATTTTTAACAATAATAATGGGATTGTTCGGGCCAAAGAGCAAAAATAACGAGGAAAATAGTTCCATGGGGGAAGGCATTTTGGAAATTGATGTCGTATTAAAATATTTAGATTCGTGCTCAAGCGCAGAGAGGCACGCAATTATAGCTAAGTATATGTCTAGCTCAGCTCATTATTTTGCGAAGCAGTGACGGACGCGATCAGGTTACATCCGCTCATGCACAAAGAGATAATACGTGCGCTCGAGTCAAAACTAGTCGGCGAAGCCGAGCAGTACGTGGGACTTTTAATATCGTATAACAAAGTCGAGACACTGCTTGACGATTTAAAAGATAGGTTCGGAAATCGCGGCGTCGCAGAGTCTCTTGTATTACAACTTGGACGTACAGTACAGAAGCCCGATGAGTCAGCGCGCGACTACGGCTCTAAAGTGCAAATGCTATATAATAGAGCACTCATTACTTATAGAATGGCTCCCGATATCGATGCCATCGAACGTGATGCGGCCTTGATAGCACTATCGCGTGATATTTTACGCTGTTTCCTCCACGGCCTACGCGAGCCTACACAGACTCACGTGAGGCTGGAGTTGCCAAAAGACCTGGGCGACGCGATCAGAAAAGCCGTGGACATCGAGAGAGAAAACTCGATCAGAGCCGCTACGGGCTCCAACATTTCGGCATTAGGCTTACTGAATATCCCGATAGCAGCCGCGAACATATGCAATACTGCACAGGCTATCCCCGTAAATGCGGTGGCAAGCACTACCGTGGCACCAGCGGCCGCCTTAAACTGCGCAGGAACTCAAAACAACACCCAGAGTTCGCAGAACACCGCCGTGCAAAACCAACCTGTTGAAAAATCTAATATAAACTGCCAGTACTGCTCAAAAGCTGGTCACGCGGCTGGCGATTGCTTTACGCTACGCAAACACCTGGCGTACTGCACTTTTTGTAACATGAGAGGGCACGACATAAATGAGTGCAGGCGACAAAATGCACAAAATCAGCAAAACGCGCCCAAGCAAAACGCAGACAGTTCAAGTGGGCAAAGTTCTAATCAAAATAATACTGGAAGCCAAGGTAAAAATAGTAATAATTATTATAATAATGGAAACCGCGGCAACCAGCGCTCATACAACAATAACAATAATTACAACAGAGGTAATAAAAATTATAGTATCGGGAAATCGAACTACAAGAAAAATCACCAGCAGAAAAGCGGAGACGGGGCGAATAATCCACCCGTGGGGAATAACCCGAGCCCCAACAACACGCAAACAAACGCCCTAGCGAACAACAATACTTTAAACTAATAGAGTGTCCGGACCCGTCCTCAAGGACTGGACACGAAATGGAGAAACTAGAGTACAAGATAGCGCATATAAGGTGCTTCACGTCGGGTAGAAAACCACCCTCAATCGAGTGGAATAACGACGCGTTCATAAAGAGTAAAAATAATTTCTTTGTCGACTCAGGAGCCGAAATCTCAATTATCAAAGAAAGTTCAATCAATCTTCTATTCGCGGAACAAATAGATACGGGACTACTCTACCAAATAAATGGAATTACCGATGGAGTATGTCATACAAAAGGCAGTATAAAAGCCCATATTAGAGGCCTGCCAGTCACACTACATATAGTACCCAGTTCAGTGCCGCTCCAGGCAGACGGACTACTCGGCTGGGATACAATTTCATTATATAAAGGTAAAGTTGACGCAGAGATAAATGCTCTGACTTTGAACGGCGAAACTCTCCCGTTCTTAGAGGAAGAAGTCATCGAATTACCGCCGCGAATGAGAAAAATTATAAGAGCTCGAGCATTAAACGACGAGCTGGTTGGTTGGGCACCCATTATGAATTTACACAATGATGTACTTTTCGGAAACTTTGTTGCACAAAATAGGAGCGGATGGATATACGCTGAATGCATTAACACAAGCAATAAAACAGTCTCCATCCCCACTCCATTTGTTCATTTGATACCTTGCGAACAAGCAATTTACGCAGAGGCGCAAGTCGGTGAGGACGACAGTGCACTCTGCGCTCAAAAAATTTTTACTCTAAGAATTGATAACGCTGCGGCCCCTGCCGAACAAAATCAAGACCTTGAACGTATCAATAAAATTTTTAAACTTATGGATACTGATGGTTGCGACGAAGCCGAAAAAGAGGCAGTACGCGACCTCGTCGCATATAAACCTCATGTCTTCGGCCTAGAAGGAGAGCCCCTGCCTATTTCCAATGTCATCACATGCAGTATTGAAACAACCACCGAAAAGCCGATCGTACCAAAATACTATAGATATCCGCCGAAATTGAAAGCAAAAATGAATGAAGAACTTGAAAAATTGCTTAAAGGCGATATCATAGTACACTCCAAGACGCCCTGGGTAAGTCCACTATGGATTGTACCCAAGAAGACTGTAGATGCAAAAGGTAACAAGAAATGGCGTCTTGTGACCGACTTTAGACAACTGAACGAGGTAACAGTCGGATACTGCCATCCCTTACCCTTAGCAGTGGACATCCTCGAACGCCTGGCAACTGCGAATTATATAAGCTGCGTTGATCTCAGAAGCGGATTCTACCAGATAGCAATGGATCCTGACTCAGCTCATAAGACAGGATTCGCAGGCCCTAATGGAACTTACGAATATAAACGGATGCCCATGGGGATTAAATCGGCACCATCAATATTCACCCGTGCCATGAGCCTTGCACTGGCCGGCTTGCAAGGATCAGAGCTAGAAATCTACCTAGAAGACATCATGGTCTACGGTGAGACTCTCGAGGAGCACAACAAGCGCTTCAAACGCATGCTGGATCGGCTTGAAACCGCCAACATGTCCATCGAACCTGCAAAGTGCCAGATGCTTAAAAGTGAAGCCAAGGTACTCGGGCATATCGTCGGTAAAGGAGTAATCCGCACAGACCCAGCGAAGATCGATGCGATAAAAAACTACCCCGTACCGACAAATGCTAGAAGAGTTAAACAGCTACTCGGTTTGACGAGTTATTATCGCAAATTCATTAAAGGCTACGCGCAAATAGCTCGCCCACTTCAAAATCTTTTGAAGAAATCGGTAAAATTCAAATGGCTAGACGAACACACACAAGCATTTAAGACATTAATCGATAAATTATGCGAATATCCCGTACTACGCGCACCCGATCTTGAAAAGCCTTTTATTTTGACCACAGACGCGAGCGATTTTGCAATAGGAGCCATACTTGGCCAAGGCGAGATAGGATCGGATTACGTATGCGCCTATGCGTCCCGTTGCTTAAAGAGCGCCGAACTCCGATATCCAACGTATGACAAGGAGCTGCTAGCCGTAGTGTTTGGCAAGGAACAATTCTACTATTACTTATGGGGGCGCAAGTTCACTGTGGTAACGGACCACCAACCCCTGGTCCATTTTCACAAGACGAAAAAACCAGACTTGCACTTCAACAGGTTGAAAGCTGAACTTCGAGGCTATGATTTCAATATAGTATATCGAAGGGGTCTGGTGAATAGTAATGTAGATGCGTTGAGCAGAAATCCCGTTGTACAAGACGGCGATAATATTGCTGAGCTAGGCAGAGCCCAGTTATACGAGCTCGCGGACGAACAAGAGCGAAAAAACAACACGCTGTCCGGCGAAAAAGACCACCCGCCAGCCCGCGTCTTAAAGACGAGGGCGAAACGAGTCCCCAATGATAATAAAATCTTAATCAAAGAAAAATTCGAAGACAAGGACGGAGATAGTGGTAGTGACACGCTACGCACGCCGATAAATAAAATAAGGCGGAGGGATGCAGAAGTGACTAGATCAGAGGAAATAAAGCGCAAAAGGACAAAAGACACATCACCCTGCTCCATATGCTCGAGCTCGGATGACGACATGGGAGAAAAGCCACCTGTGCGCCAAGCCAAACTCAGAGCAAAAGACAAGATATTCAAAATTATTCAAGATGGTAAACGGCCTCAGAGGAAACCAGAACAAATTGCACATGAAAAAACAGCTGAAGTAAGCAATACAATACCATCACATTCGCACGAGCCGGAGGCAAACACTAGCGCGCAACATAATGAACAAGAAACACTAGCAGAAGAATCAGCTGACGCGCGCTTAGCAACACCAACAAAAACGCATACCTCCGAACCAACTAGGGCAGCAATCGAAGAAATTGATCTATGCGAAGCACAGTCACTTGAGTGGGATGCTTACCTCAATGACCGTCCCCAATTAATAGAGACGGCAGACTTCATAAATGACGGCTTTACACGCCGCTCGCTAGGCGAAATCGCTCGAGATCTCAGCACAAAATTGCTTGTAGATATTAAAGAAGGTGAAAAAGATGGAAAGCACGGGCTGCGTATCGATATTTGGGAAATCGAACCAGACAAACAACTAGCTACTGATAACAACAGTCCGGTACCATTCGATACGGTGAGAGGCGATACGAACTCAGAACATCCACCGCTCGAAAAAGATGTTCATAACATTTTTAACGAATATAATCAGGCAAACAACTCGCCAAGCCCCATACACAATGGCCAATCAGTCGCGGAACATGTAAATAATGACTCGGATAATATTTCACCTCCTTTACACACGCCATATACGGAACATGATACGTGCGCTGAACCAACAGCCATGCTCACACGAAGCGATGACATCCCCACTCATCCACCGGGGAACTGTCTATTTTACTCGCTTATAAAAATCTGCAACCTAAAAATATCTGCGTTGCAATTAAGGCGAGAACTTCTTGATTCTCCCTTCGTGGCAAACTGCGGCAATCCCACGGAAGCGGTACAAATACTGTCTTCCAAAAGTCAGTTCGGAGACATAAACTGCATTTACGTTTTCGCCCACAAATACAACAGGAATGCATGTATACACCTCAATACGCAGGGGGAAAAGTACATATACTGCCAGATAATTAGCGGGACACACAACCCATTCATCCATCTACATTTGAAGGACATCCACTTTACACCATATTTGCCGCAAGGGCACTCAAACCTCAATATACATGCCGAACAATTTTCCCCAAAAATTCACATGCACACAAATAATACAGATAACACGATGCCCCAAGACAAAAGTGCCCGCAGAGATAATAGTAACAAGGTCACGTTGACTGACCCCAAAGAGGAAAAATGCGAAAATTTTGGTGATCCTCAAGGCACATTGAGCCGCTACGCGGTAACAAAAGCCAGACCCCCACGCGATAAGCCACCTTGGACAATCGGCCCAAACACCGCCTATAATGGGCTATCAATTTTGAGAGACCACCCTTTCAAATATAACGATAACTTGGTACTCGCGATAACTACGACGCCCTACTTGGAGTCTGAAATAATAGATGCCTTACTGGAGAGAAATTATATCTCACATACGAATTTTATCAATACTAAACTCTCTATTAGCGACATCTTGGTAATTGATAACACATTTAATAAAATATTTTGCATGGCAGTCAAAAACGATGTCAAAGACAAAACCATGCGTAAAGATTTAGCCAGATGCATTCATAAATTGAAAACCAAAGTAATAGAGGAAAATATATCTCGTATAGGAATCGTGAAAGATCTTACATTTTTGAACATTCACGAATGGCAATACGTAGCTGAAAAGTTCGATGAAATTTTTAAAGATACCCAGATCAAAGCAGTATTATACGCAAATAATCTGCCGGTGCCGCCGGTCGAGCATCGCTACACGGTAATCAGAGAATACCATGAGTCATCAGCAGCAGGCCACAGAGGCATCAACGCAACTATCAAGCGGCTTGCAAACGACTTCTACTGGCGTAACATGAGACCAGACGTAGACGCCTATGTGAAGAGATGCACGACTTGTCAAACTAATAAACTCGTACGCGTAAAAACTAAATTGCCATTACATATTTCCGACACACCTGCAAAACCGTTTGACAAAATTTCACTCGATTTTTACGGGCCCCTTAAACACCAGGGAAGTAAAAACCATTACGTGCTAACTATCCAGGATTGGCTCAGCAAATTCATTATCTTAACACCTTGCAAACGAGCCACAGCACACGAAGTGGCAAAAGCTCTCATAGAGAAGGTGATCTGTTACTTCGGGCCACCCGTTGCAATCATCACTGACAACGGAACACACTTCCAAAATAACCTTCTAAGCGAATTAGCTAAACTATTTGACATCAAGAAATATAGAAGCTGTGTATACCGCCCCCAAACCTGCGGCGGTATCGAACGTATGCACCACACGCTCACAGAGTTCCTCAAAAAGTACACCAACGAGAACCTCCACTGGGACCAATGCCTCGCACTGGCCCAGCACGCATATAATACAACTGTGCACGAGGCTACAGGATACTCACCAATCGAGATAATTACAGGATTTAAGGCTAGAACGCCGACAAGTTTTCCCTCCACTGATAACTCCTACGCATACGACACATACTTGGATAGCACAGTAAGCGAATTAACTCGCATACAAACACTCGCAGCCATGAATCTATTACAAGCAAAATATAGATCAAAATTCTATTATGACCGAAGCCTAAACATATATCACTTCCGCGTAGGCGAATCAGTCTTTCTGCTGAAGGAGCCTCAAATCGGCAAATTTCATATTGACTATGTTGGACCATATGAAATAATTGATATTAATTACGAGACAAAAAATGTTACGCTGCTACGAGACGGCACGTGCATATTGATAAAATAAAAAGAGCTTACACGCAAGACCAAGATGAACAGGAGCTCAAAGCTATTGCAGAATGATGCATATAAAAGAAAATTGAGAGGAAAAATTATAATTTGGGAAAATAATTAGGGAATTATAAATTTATTATATAATTTTTGGCATAATGGCATTAGAAATTTTTTTTTAGTTAGACTGAGATTAATCCTTTTTTTTTAAATTTTTTTTTGGAACCTTAGTCGAGACTAATTGAAAATAAAAAAAAAAAGATTAAAAAAAAAAGGTATATTATTTTAATTACAGCCTGAGTGCCACAGTATATACGGCCCCTTTCACTATTGAAAAATATACAGATTTTTCCGGACCACTGATGGAGAGTCTTGGGCCAACTGCAATCTCATATGCATCATGGAAAACAATCCAAAGAGTTAATATCGCAGAAATATTGGAGGCACCAAAGCTATTACAGCAAGTATGGGACAAACTCCAGGAAAAGTGTCAAGACACATGCCCGTACACACATAAAATACAACTGACAGCGTTACACCTAAACGATACAACACGAGCTGTGCAAGGCCTCCTCTCAACACTCGAGCACCACACCGACAGGAACAGGAGATCACTCATACCTATCATCGGGCGAGTGGCCAACCTCCTCTTTGGTACTCTCGACGACCTAAGCGAAGATCGCATTAAGCAATGGATCGAAATATCAGCTAATGATACAAGAAAACTAGCGAGTCTGCTAGCAAACCAGACCGAAATCGTCGACAGACGTCTCGAAACGCTTACAGCAGATATCATAGCACTCAAGAACGACGTCTTCACTATACTGGATGAACGATCAAACTTCGTCGAACTGATTGATGAACTCCAAACACAGATAACATACGTACGCATGGATGCAGAGACTCTCACTGAGGCCATACTATTCGCGCGCACAGGGGTAATACACCCCCGGCTGGTGCCCACCTCGCTAGTAGACAATACCGCATCTCTGATGCGAGTGGTAAAGACTAATAATAATATACAGGTAACCGAAAATGATATTTATGAACTACTAAAAATAGCCAAAATCGTAATATTGTACAAAGAACCAATACTAATCTATTACATTGTCACCCCCTTGACAAGCCGCTCGCGATATAATCTTATAAAATTTACAGCCATCCCATTTAACATTAAAACCAATAACTCAAATAATGATTTTGCATATATCTGGCCACAATCACAATTCGCACTAGTAGGGGATGACTTAACTTCATACATAACAATTACAGAAACGAAACTAGCCAAATGCAAGAAACTACGGGATTATCATGTCTGTACACACACAGGCCCAGTGCAGATAATACGCGAAACATCCCCGTGTGAGGTGAGACTCTTTGCAGGTGAAAAAAAGGACATAGAAATATTTTGCGACATACGCCTGGCCCTATTACAAGATACATTCTGGATACAAATGCACAAACAGAACAAATGGCTATTTAGCGCGCCAAAAGCAGAAAGCGTCTTCATACAGTGCGAACACTATAGCACCGCAACAACCATATCAGACGTTGGCACACTAAGCCTAAAACAAGGATGCACAGCGCGTACAAGCAACACACTACTCGAAGCATCATTGGAATACTCATCGTCAACAAATTTATCAATATTTACTTACACGGGAATAAATATGACACAATTAACAATGACTCCATCATTCATACAAAATCTAACCCAAAAATTAAACAATCAAATTAACAATAATTTTAAGGGTATTTACAATGATCTTGCGGATGGACAAAAACTAAACGATATTATTATATCAGCAAAACAATTAACTACTTATACATCGCTAAGCGATAACACGGTAGCGAATTATACAGCCTGGGATTACGCGTATAATATTATTATAATCGGGGGTGCCGTCTTCATCATATTAGTGATCGCGCTCTCAGGGCTCCGTATACTAAACTTTTTTAGACTAATTCCAGGAAGAACTACACATGGTAGCAGGAGAAATCTACAGCAGAGCATTAACAGCGGCAGTGTTGAATTCAATTTGGAAAGAATCGGCACCAGAAACAGGACATGAAACTTGGAAAAACACCTATAGTATCAAAATTCTTTTTTAAGAAAAAATAATAAATAAATAAATAAAAATTAAAACCAAAATAAAAACAAAAGAAACCTTTATTTTGGGTATCGATTGGCTTTATAAGAAAAAAAAAAAGATATTAAAATTTGAAAGTAAATTGGAAAATTAGGTGGGAGTATAAAATTTATTATTTTAAATTCAAAACATAATTTAAGCAATCGACCTGAAATATTTGGTTTTATTTTAAATTATTATTATTAATATAATTAAGTATATAATTTTTTTTTTATGTTATTATTGTCACGTCGGGAGACGGGACTTTTGTAACCTCACGGTTACTGTGGTCTTGTATAAAAATTTTTTAGTGCCAAGACGAGACGTCTTATAGCACAGGGTATATTTCCGTGTGTTTATGTGGTTTTAAAATATCGTGATTGTTCGAAGGGAGAAAGGGTCACTTTCCTCAAGGCGAAATGGTTACCCATTGATCGCCTCGGGGCAGTGATGTCATTAGGAGTTATATTGTTTTATGAAATTAAATTATTTAGAAAAGGGGAAAAAATACAAATAAAGTTAGAACAAGCATTTTTAAATAGATAAGGATATATTAGAATTTATGACTTACATTGTTGAGGTGTAGACGGCTGGAGGCGTCGTGGCACAGAGGCAGAGACACAGAGGACACTAAGAAAAGAGAGAGAGACCCGCACTGGTCGGAGTCGCGAACGAGAGTGATTGAAAATTTTTTTGATAGAGAGAATCAGTTACAGATCTTCGACGTGTAGCTTTTTGTTTGTAACGGCTTCGGCGGCTAAAAATTATGGGAACTCCGTTTCTGTGAGACTTGCGTCTTTGTCTCTGCCTTTGTGACGCGAGCAGCCTGCAGCTCGTCTATCGACACATACGTTGTTACTCGAACTCTGATCTTCTAGATCGTTCGATTTAATTTCTAATGTATTTTTATTTCTATTTATTAGCAAAAAAAAGGTTGATGTTCATAATAAATAATAAATAATAAATATTAACTAAAAAAAAAATATTGTTGTAATACATAAGGAATAATTTTCGATCGCCAGCGAGCCATCTCATCTTTACTGCGTTTCTGACGAATTGAACGTAGGGAAAAGGATCTGGGTTTTTGATTATATATATAAATTAATTATTTATAAGGGTGTGATTATTGCGGTTACTTATACGTAAACAATAATGTAGAAAATGTTGTTCATAGTAAAAACAGAATCAATGCCCGTGAGAACATTGATTCTTCGACGGTTGCACTGGGGCCATGTGGTTTGTTTACAAATTTGACAGGTCCGGGATTCAAAAATATATTTCCCGGCCAACTTCGGCAGAGATAGGGCTGCCTATTTTCCGGGGCTCTTGGTTTTTGATTATGTTAAATATATCGCGTTTTTAGAGGTGATATCACACCCCCATTGTTAAACGGTGAGTAGGTGATGATGAAAAGAAACTACGAACCGTAGCTCTGGGCTATTGTAAAACATTGATGAACCTGATATTTTTGGTTGATGGTATTGAATAGTGATTTCGTTATACGTATATGAAACAACTGTTATGCATTAGCATAAATATTTGTAGAAGAATATGAAAGTTTTACGGTTTATAGGTTGATTTTCTATTGAAGGATGGGAATGTACGTCATCAATTTAGTATTGAGGGATTGCTCGCTGACAATTTTACATTTCTTTTTGTTGATACAAATAATCTTGAATTACCTCATAATACAAATAATATTGGATCATGGTTTGATTAAATTGCATTAATTACAGTTAAATAAAAAAAAATTAATCTATGCGTTGATATCTTAAAATATAGTGACACTGACACAAGTTATGTGTTACAAACAAAATTATGGAATAATACAATAAAAAAAAATACAAACGGTTGAACAAATGTAAATTATAAATTTCATACACAAAGTAAAATAATATATCAAATAAATTATAAATGCACACAATAAAAATATAAAAAGAAAAAAATTCAATTAAATAAATAACAAAGAAAGAGAAAAAAAAAAGGAAAAGAAAAAAAATTAATATTAAGAAAAAAAAATTTATAAGTTAGCAAATAAAATAATATAAATAAGTAGGTGCATGATTTCAATGTATAGGATGTTGGTTTTCTGCATCTCATCGTTGTTGGCTGCTCATGACGCTTCCTTCTTTTTGAGGATGGCTTCAAGTGTAAAAAGTGTATTTTTTATGTTTCCTTTACAAGCACTAAGAGATATGTCCTTTTCTTCTTCAATACATAATGCAAAATGATTTACTCGTTTGTTTACTTCAAATGATACTTCGCCAATTGATATATTAGAGAACTTCGGTAGTTTGTTGAATTCGTGTAACTTTCTGGCTCCTTCATCAACGGGCTGTCCTTGATCGTCAATGAAGTAAGCGATGTTGCCGTCCATACAATGCATTAGTCCTTTCGAATAGACTATTTTATTATTAGTTGTGGAATTACTTTTCTCTGATGGCTGAGCAGATGTTGCATCGATGGGTTCATTCTGTTGTTCATTTTCGCTCTCGCTTTCTTGATCGGATTCTACTGAATTTTCTGAGTCGGATGGTGGTATAGGAAAGGATTTTGGATCAGGCTCCGGCTGTTTTTGGTAGATGGAAGGATCAAATTTCTGTGTTTGTTTCGTCTGTCGTTTTGTACTGTCTCGCGGGGGAATAAATGGCTTTGGCTTTTGTAAATGTTTGGGGGGTCTACCTTTCTTTTTCTGATTGGATTTAGGTATAGTTTGTTCTTGGGTTGATGGCTCTGTACATGAAGCTTCATCATTTTGTTCGTCTGGATGATTTGTTTTTGAACGCGTAACTGTACATACAGTGGCGTCTGTCGGTGATTCGGGTACATTACGTGATAGGCTGTCGGCATTTACGTTCGTCTTTCCCTTTTTATACACAACAGAATAGTCGTAAACGGATAATTTAAAACGCCACTTTTGGACTCGAGTATTGAGATCGGCTGTTTTAAACCACACTAAAGGTTGATGGTCTGTATATATGGTAATTTTTCTATTGTAAA